>NW_025799869.1:1965153-2046948 GCF_021613505.1 Equus quagga | reverse complement strand
CGTGTGTGAACATGTGTGTATGTGTGAGTGGATGTCTGTGAGAGGATGTGTGTGCACGTGGAAGTGTGAGTGTGTGCACATGTGCACTGACCTTTGTGGGGTTTCCAATCTCTTGGCCCCTCGACCTGCTAAGGGCTCCTCTGGGTCCCGTTCCCCCTTATCCAGCTCGTAGCTGGTGGTCCGTGGAGCCAGCCTCCCTCCTTTGTCTCGTGGCCTCTGTCATGGAAAAGCTTCCACCGATGTCTGTCCCAGTGATGCCTCTGCTTCTCTGTCAATGTGGGCAGACGACGCTGTTGGCTAAAGAAGACCCCACGACCACGATGATCAGAGCTGCCAGAAATTCACTGTTACCAGCCACGCACGGAGGTCCCAGCAGTGCCGGTCACCGCTGTCCCCTCAGGGGCTATTTCTTGGGTCTCAGAGGTGATGGCGTTTCCGTCTCAGAGCAGAGTATCACAGCCCTCGCCCTGGCACACGGGACGACCGCCGTCTCCTGGAACGACAGAAGCCATGTCCCGTGCTGGGCCCGTCAACGCAGCCTTCCCAGGTCCTCCCCACACTGTCATCTCCTCTCTCAATGGTGCCCAACAGCTCTCTGCCAGCTCCTTCCATCGAGGAGGCCAGCTGGCCTCTTTCTCCATCTCGGACGTCCCCGCAGTGGCCCTGGTCCCCTCGAGGTGGCTGCCCTTCCTTCTCTTTCACGAGCAGACATCTGCCCTTGCTCTTTCCATTTCCAAAGGTGACTGAAGACGAGCAGGCTGCCCCTGGAGGCGGGATGTGGGGTGGACGTGCCCCATCTCCTGGCCCAGCCTGGCCTGTGTGTGACAGAGGCAGGGACACCGGCGGCTCCTTCTTACCCCTGCCTCCCTGTGAGAACGGCGGCTGTCACTTATTGGGGCCGCCAGGACAGCTGTTCTGTCCTCGGATGCAGGTGGTCGGGTTTCTGCACAGCGGGTGCGGGTGCTGGCTGGTGGCCTTCCCGCATCCCCGGGCTGGGCTTTCCTGCACGTCCTGTGATCCCCCCGTGTGCCTGTCACGACTGTAATCTGTGGAGTTTACTGTCCCTCCTCTCTGTGTCGGGTGTCGCCTGCCTCCATCCTCACGGCTGCATAACGAGCATCCCCCAGCCGAGGGCCGTGAAGCAGCAGCAACGATTCAGTCATGGCCTCTGCAGTTCCCGGGCTGCTTGGCTGGTGGAGCATGTCATCTCGGGGTTCCTCATGCAGTGGCGGTCACTGTGGCTGGGTCATCTCTGGCTTCTCTGCTCCCACGTCTGGAGGCTGAAGCTGGCTTTCACTTGCTGGTGCTGCTGGTGGGGACACGTGGCCTCCCCATGTGCCTGGGCTTCCTCGGAGCACAGTGGCTGGGCCAGGGCGAGTCTCCTGAGAGAGCCAGGCTCTCCCCTCTATGGCCTGGCCTCGGAGACACGCATCCTCGCTTCCTCAGATGCAGTCATGTGTTTGAGCCGAGGGGAATGAGGCTCCCTTCTGTTGGAAGTGGTGTCAAGGATTTTTGGACGTGTTTGAAACCACTGCAAAGTCCTTTAGGGACTGTCTGAGTTTGCTAGGGCGGCTTAAGTAACAGGAACCTATTCTCTCACCGGTCCAGAGGCCAGAGCCTGAAATCGACATGTGGGCATGGCTGCTTCCTTTTTAGGGGCTCAGCGCAGAAGCCGTTCCAGGCTCTGGCGTTCCCGGCATCCTCGGGGTTCCTTGGCTTGTAGCTGTACCTGTCCGATCTCTCCTCCCCCTTCTCACGGCCTTCTCCTCTGTGCATCTGGGTCCAAATGTCCCTCTGCTCTCAAGGCCACCAGTCTCTGGATTTAGGCTGCCTCCCACCCCCTCACTCCAGTATGACCTCACCTCAACTTGATTACATCTGCAAAGACCCTATTTTCAAACAATGGCACGTTCACAGGTTACGGGGGACATGACTTTTGGGAGCACTGTTGGCCCAGCACAAAGATGCTTTCCTGGTGCAAAGAGTTTGGTGCGATGCGGGAGGGGCATTCATGGAGCTGTAGGATTGGGGGAAACGGACAGAGGAGCCAGCACTGGGCAGCTCAGGAGTGACATCAACGAGCCCAGAGTTGCCGTCCCTCTGTGTGCGTCAGGACAGGCTGGTAACAAGCACCCCACATCCAGTGGTTCACACACACAGTCATACTTCTCTTTCACTCGAAGTTGCCTGCAGGTCAGGGCGAGGCTCCAGCCGCTTCTCCACCACGTGCCGGCTCCGTGCTCCACGGGCTGGATCTCGCAGCACCTCCACCAGTGTGTGCCCGCGGCTGCAGGGAAGCAGAAAGCAGAGAGCATCACACGCTGGTGTTGCGTGTCTTCTGCTTTTCTTTCAAGAGCCCAAGCAACTCCTGGCCACGTCTAACTTCGAGAGAGCCGGTAACTGAGATCTCCCTGTGCGGCTGGAGGGGAATCAGGAGAGAAATGTGTCCGGCTGCACCCACCGGCAGCAGGGAGCCGCACGCCCGTGCGCAGAAACAAGCAGGTAAGGGACGTGGGGATCCTCAGGACTTCTCTCCTCATGGACCCAGGCCTCTCACACGGCTGCATCTCTCACGGCCCTGCAGCGAGGGGTGGCCCTGTGGCTAAGTTTGCATTAACTGATGCGGGAACAGAAGACACGTGTGACCTTGGGCCTGGGGCATGCGTCCTCCGTGCTCTCCCTCCTTCCTTCTCGTTGGTGGAAACTGTGGCAACCCCAGGCGGGTGGGGAGCCGTGTGGTCTGCACAAAGTGCGGCCCTAGGACTGGCCCCAGTGACTGCTACCTCCGCGAGGAGAGGGGAGCAGGTGCCAGAAAGCAGATCAACTGAGTCTCCCAGCATGCTGTTCAGCTCAGGTAACGTTTTCTTTGTAAAATGAAACTTTCTTGACGAAGGAAGCAGTATGTTGATTCACACTGTGGTCAAGTGTCTTATCTAGTTTCAGACCAGCCACTGCGGGTAACGCTGCTCCAGGGGATGGTGGGACAACGGCCCGGAAGAAGATCCTGTCCCTGAGCCGTGCACGGGCCCACCCAGCCTGCTGGCCTGGGCACAGCCGTGTGAGAGCCGAGCCCCTTGTCTGCCAGCCCTGAGGTTCCAGGTCTGCTTGTCCCCTCACCGACGCTCACATCTAATGGGCGTCTCATGAGGGCAATGGATGGACCACGGGCACCAGTTGTTGTCACTTCCAAGTTACGCATTCAAACCAGGGTTCTTCTGCCTCTACGGTCTTCAGATTTTGGCAATATTCCTGTGCGGTTAAGAGTGTGGGCTCTGGGGTCAGTCCTGACTACTTGCTGGGACCCTGGGCACATTACCCAACCTGTGAGCCTCCGCTTCCCCATTGATTGGCCTGGTAATGGCGGGACCGCTACCTCACCAGGCTGTTAGGAAAAGCAAGTGAGAGGATGTAAGTGAAAGGCTCAGCAGAGTGCCTGGTGCAGAAGTGTTCGACCGAGGCTGTTATTTCCATCACTGCTACTGTGAATGCCACTAAAGAGGAACTGTCATCATGAAGGCCTCTCCATGAGGGAGAGTCTGCTGCAGTCTGGATTCCATGAGTGACTACAAACCTTCTAGTGCTGAGATGGAGGAGTGCAAATGAGGGTTTCCCAACATGCTCCTGAAGTTTTGAGTTAATGCTACTGTCTGAAACTCTTTACGTTTATATTCAGTCCAGAACCACGGGAAACTCTCCCCAAATACCACACCCTTTGAGTTAAGGGGAGACTTCCTAAATAAGCCATGCAATTCAGGGTGGAGAGACCCCTGGACCCCAGTGCAAACCTCTTAGGACTTAAGAAACAATCAAGAAGGGGCTAGACTGGACTTTAACATCCACGAAGTCTGCAAAATGCCCCCTGGCCTGTTAGTCGAGCAGCGGGGAGAGAAGGAGGGGGCAGTGGGCAGCTGGCCTCAGCCTCAGATTGTCCCCTGGGTGTGACCTGAGCAGCTGCCACAAAAGCAGACTGCCAGGGGTCACTGCGTCACTTCTGCTTGGTTTGGCCCCATTTCCAGCAATGAAAGTTCCATCAGAGCGAGCACTGCACTTGGCGAGGGGCGGAGTCGCTGTGGTGACATCTGTGTACGGGGGGCCTGGGGCTGCCGGCTCTGCTCCCGCTGTGGCCCTGGCACATTCTCTGCACAGGACCACGCTGGGCTTCAGGTTGTGCTCCGCAGGGTGGAGCCCGTCTGAGGATGATGTTTGCAGTCCTGACCCCAGGGAGGGAAAGCCTCGGTCCCTGCACGGGGTCAGGGTGTGCACAGAGCCCCTCCTGGGCTTTCTGGGCCTGGTGGAGATGGCTGTCCAAGGGAAGTCAGTGGCCATAGGGACCCGGCACCAGGGGGTTCCTCGGAGCCCCCCTAGAACTGCCTTGGGCCTGGCCATGCGGCCCCTCATCCATCGCTATCAGCTCGAGGGAAACGCCCCTAGAATTCCTTTCCTCCTTGTCGTTGTTGCTTTTGGGGACCCCCCCCCACATTCCAGCTTTGATGTCTGGGGAGGGTGTGTGTGTGTCATAGCTGTTGCCACGCCCCGTATTTCAGGGGTTCTCAGGGTGGGGCATGCCGCAGACGCCCCGGAAGTTTGCTGGAGTGTCCATCACCCTGCCTGCCCCATGAGTGGGCCATTCGGGAGGTCTGGGCACCGAGAATTTGCGTTTCTGACAAGTTCAGGTGAAGGGGGCCTGAGGGGTGCTGTCCTATATGGACAAACCCTGTGTGTCAGGGCCGGGAGCACCTGCAGCCGCACCCCAGCTTGCATCCCTCGGAACCCCAATTTACGGTCCCTGACTAAGGGTCTGTGGTCAAATAAGTTTGAGGTCCGTGGCACCCCAAACCTCTCTCTGGGAGATCCAGGACACGCTCGGACAGAATGAAAGCCCGACCCACCCTGCAGTAAAGCCCCAGGCTGGCGTGACCCGACCCGCATTTCCCAAACCCGTGGGAAAACGCAACACCCCCGTTCCATCACCCCTTCCACCCTGTGTAGGGTCCCATCAGGTACTAGTTTGAGAACCAGAGCTTGCCGTGTCCCCAGGTGGCTGCTGCCGCCGTTTGCAGGTGGGGAGGAGCCTCTTATCCATGTGTCGCCCGCAGATCCACAGCCGAATCAGACTGTGTGAGTTTGCATTCGCGCCAGCCGGACCGGCCCGCCCTCATCAGACTGCACCTTGATCAAAGGCCTGCTGATCCAGGACCACCAACAAGAGCAGACCAGTCAGCGCGTTGCTGACAGCCGCCCTGCAGAGGACGTGGGTGCCGCCTGCATCCCCTGAATCCAGTTGTGAGGAAACACTGGACAAACCCAAGTCCTGGGAGAGCCTACAAGACGAGGGGCCCAACCTCTTGGATGCTGTGTCAAAAAGCGCCCGCGTCACAAACAGGCTCAGGAATCACTTCAGGTTGAAGGAGATGGAAGATGAAGGCTGGATGCGCCACGACCCTGGGCTTCCTCACTGCGAAGGTCATCACGGGGACAGTCGACAAAATCGCGCCACGGTCTGTAGGTCAGATGGTAGCTGCGCCTCTACCAATGTTAGTTTCCTGACTTGATTTTACTGTGATTTATGGATTGAGGAGAATATCCTATTTCTGGGAACTAGACGCTGCAGTATATCGTGGTCAAGAGGCAGCACACTCGAGTTACTGTCAAATGGTTCAGAGAAACACGCATGGGTGTGAGGAAGCGAGAAGACGATAAGAGTTCAGTGGACGGGGGCCGGGGAACGGCACGCAGGAATGCTTTCTCTGCTGGTCCTGCAACCGTCCTATGTTGGGAGTTTCGTCACAATTAAAAATTTTAAAAGACCTCCGAAAGCCAGGGAGTGAAGACAGAAGCTTCCACCCGCTCCACTAGGACAGGCCAGCAGGGCGCTCGGCCCCACCCGGTCAGCGGGGGCCGGCACCGTCCCCGTGGCTGCCCTCTCCCCACTGGCGTGGGTCAGCCCACAGCCGCAGGGAGGGAGAGACTGACGTTGGTGGAAAGAAGCTCCAGTCTGAGCAGGTGAGGTGGCAGTCCACGCTGCCCGGGTGGAGCTGGGACTGGGGACCAGGGGGCATGGGAGAGCAGCGTCCGCCGGGACACCCGAGACCCGTGTGAATGTGAAGCCCTATTCTGTGCGACAAGGGGAGAGGGGACTAGCAGCCTGCACCCTGCCCTCTCAGATTCAGAGGTCATTTAGGAAATGGCCACAGCCTTGATGAGTCTCGAGGTTATGTATCCAGTCCAGATGTCCCACATCTGCCACTGCCCAGCGGTGACTCCCCAGGTGCCCCAAACCTGTGATGGTCCAGAACAGAGCCTCGCACGGCCCCTGGCTTGCAGTTCATCCTTCGGTCCTCAGCCTGGGCTGTGCTGCCCCCGACACGGTCCCCTGTGATGTGCCCCTGCCCCACCCGTGCCACCCACACCTCTTGGCCTGGCTTGAGTCTGCTGTCCTCTGGGCCGGGTTCTCTCGCAGCGCATTACACACCCGCAGGCACATGAGCACCACCCTGACCTTGTTAACATGCGGACTCTCGGTCCGTAGGGCCGGGGCAGGGCCTGAGGCTCTGCATTTCTGACAAACTCCCAGGGAAGCCGATGCTGAGGTCCGGGGACACCCTGAGCAGCAGGGGCCTGTGGGTCCATCGGGTGGCGCTGCGTCAGGCAGAGATGAGGGGCTGTCACCGCTATGGCCACCGAGAGTGCGATCATGGATGGAGGTGGAGGAATCGGGCGCACCCGCTGGTGGAGCCACCCTTGCCTGGGACGGACGCCTTGTGGAGCACCGTCTGTGTCCAAGATGGGCAGTATTTTGGAGAAAGTTGCCCTGTAGGTCCCTTCAAGTTTAAATATGCCTGTGAGTCTGTAAGAAAAAATAATCCATCTGCCTTCTATTGTGTGTCTGATGTGAGGAGGTCAGAAGAGCAGAGGGCATGCGGGGCCCCAGGGCATTCCTAACTGGGAAGGAAGGTAGGCAGGCAAGCCGCAGGGGCTGCCTGCGCTCGCTGGGCGCTGCAGGGGTTGTGTCTCCGGCAGCTCAGCAGTCGGCCCAGGTTCCACCCTCGGGTGGCCCAGGTCATGAGCTCTATGTGAGGTCTGCCAGAGGCTGCTGAATCCCAGCTCCGTCATTAGCTGTGTGACCTTGGGCACGTCGTTTGTCTCCTGAAACTAGTCTGTAGATTGGGCAGGAGTGTCCCCCTGGCACGGACGCCCGGGTGGTGGTTCTGTTCTCCCCGTTGTTGGCACTTCGCACTGCCCTTCTCCGTGGGTAGCAAGCCCTGCAGAAGGAAGACACTTGCCCCCGCCTGGCTCCTCAGGGCTGCCCGTCGATGGCAGGGCGGTGGGAGCTCATTGCCGCCAGGGCGGCTGCTCCTGGGCATTGACGGCTGCCTGTGACTGTGCTGCGGGCTCCCTGGAAACATGGGGCGGGGACTCGGAAGGATGTGGATCCAGCTGTGAAGAGACTGCTTTCCGGATCTGGAAGCTATATCCTCTTTGACCACAAGATGGCACCCCGCAATCACGATCCCCGGGACAGGCACCATCAGGCAGGGGCTCCCAAGGAGAGCCAAACACTTTTTTGAAATCTTTTCACGTAGATGATCTCCTTATCCTTCGTGGACGAAATGGTTTGTCCCAAAAGCTCTAAAAAAGGTTTTACAGAGAAGTTCATCTCACTCCTCTTGGTGACGAGCGAGCTCCAGAGCCAGCCAGTCTGGGTTCAAATCCCAGCTTTGTCACTTCCTGGCTGTGTGACCTCTGGGAAGTTGCTTAACTTCTCTGTGCCAAAGTTTCCTCATGTGACAACAGTAGCTACCTAACAGGTGAGTATGAGGATTAAGTGATGTTTTTAAAGTGCTCGGAATAGAACAGGGCTCGTAGCGAGCCCTCTAAAAGTCTGGTAAATAAAATCATAATTCCAATTTCACTAATAATAGTGTATTCAGGAGCTCCTTGTTCTTCCAAATGGGTGAAATTCAACACTGAAAATTGAGTTGCACCTACAAGAGTCGCAAAAACAGGCTGAGTACACTTAAATATTTTGAATTTTAGAATTCCTGATGTATTTTGTCAACAATGGAAACAATTCTCATAATTTATTGCTGTAATTCATTTCTGGAAAATAAATATTTTTGCCAAAAAGGGAGTGAAACATTTAATTGGGGAAAAGTATAGTGAAGAAAATAAAAAATCATGGATTAGGTCCTGTGACTTCAAGACACAGCCGTCCTTTCTGATGGTCATGCGCTGTAAACGCTCTGGCACGATCAGAGACACATACACTTGCTCCTCGCTTTTCCACATTGCATCGTGAGGCTTTACCATGAAATACTCTTCCAAACATTTTTCATGGCTGCTTAATGTTTCCTTTATGGCTGTGCCATGATTAGCGCTCGTCCCTCTTGTGGTTTCAGATTTTCGCTATTAGAAGAGCCATGGCAATAAACGTTTCCTTGCAATATGCATTTCTGGATGCGCCTCCTTAGGAGAACTTAAGGCGAGTAGATTTAATGGGACAACAGCCCGCACTCTTTCTCCCTGACACTTTCTTTCTGCCGTGCACTCACACTTTTTGCTACAGGTCAGAGTTCAGTAAGCAGCAAAAGCTCGGCACTTCGAGCCCTGCCTGCTAACCGCAGCTCCGAGAACCTGCTGCCTTTCCCGGGCGCGTCCACGCACTTCCAATATCTTTCTGAGCATGGGGTGGGGGGGCATTCAGTCCAGAAGGTCTGCAATTCTGTTCACGTATCATATGCTGTGTGTTCACGTCTTGGGGACGGCGACCACAGTAGCCGCACTTCCTGTGTGCTCTTAGAAAAGACAGTTCGCCCCAGACTCGAGTGCCTGCAGGGCCAGGCAGGGCCACCTGTGCCAGCAGGCCCAAGGTGACATTTGGGGCTCATCTAGGGTGACATGGAAAGTGCATGCCGCCCACTCCCACCCACACAAACAAACAAGTCAGAGCTGGATTTTTAGTGGTTTCAGAACACTGCCACCAAAAGAAACCTGAATGTGGGCCGAATGGTGACCAGGCGTGACCTTCAGAAACTCCCCGTGGGCTTCGGGAAGGGCAAAGGGCAGCTCTCCGCTGTGTGGGGGAACCCGAGGCTCAGGAGACCCAGGCAGGTGGCCAGGCAGGGGGCACCACTTCTGCGGCTTCTCGGGTTTCCAGCTACAGCGAGAGCTGCTGTGTCACTGGCCATGGCTGTGACGCGGGTCACAAATCATTTCTTACTCAGGATACAGAAAGTACCAAGTGCGTGGAGGTCCTCTGCTGACGCCCCATCTGTTTCAGGGATTTCACTGAGCTGAGGGGACCCTCTCACATGCTATCTAATCGCTCTCCGGGGAATAACTGCTCCTTCCAGAAAGCCCCCTGCTGCGACGGACCACAGACGTCCGGCTGGTGGGGCTTTCCCTTTCTGTGTTTCCTGTTTCCTGTCTCAGCTGCCATCCGAAGCCTCCCCATCTACAGACCTCACATCTCACCTGGGTGTGTGTGTTGTGTGTGTGTGTGCCTGCACAACTCCCCGGGCGTGGCAATGGGTGGGGGGCATCCTACTGTGGCCCATGGCTGCTGGCCCACATTTGACATATCAGAGAGGATGCTGCTAGTTTTAAGTAACAGGTGTGTGTCTTGCAAAGTTTCGGTTTCTTGTTTGAGTTAATGTAGTATTGTCACTGACTCATTGCTGTCCACCCCACCAGCCACAAGGCTTTTGGAAAACTCCTCTTGAAACCCAAGGAGACCGATCCCGCTTGGAGAAGGGGCTGACGGGGTGGGGGTGGGGCGGGGGAGTGAGCCATGCGGGGACTGTTAGCACAGGGGCGACCCAGACTGCCCCAAGGGCCCTGTGCCGACGAGGAGATGCCGTGCTGGCCCTGCAGAACCAGGGACCCCAAGGAGGCTTGCCCTAAGGATGCTCATCTTTTAAGAGCCTGGCCCCTTTATTTTGCTTTTCAAACTTCAGTTTCTTTTCAAAGATTGCAAATGCAAAGGGCCACAGGGGACAGGCAGGTGACCTAAAGGAAGGAAGACGCTGGGTTCAGTGGCTCAAATGGGCCTGGCAGGGACTGCGGTGAACCGGAGAGCAGGGCCCAGTCTGGAGGTCCCGGTGCCCCCTCACTGAGGGTTAGTGTGGTGAGGGGGAGACCACAGGCACACAGCGGCCAAATCTTCCCACTTTCCAAGAGAAGCTGGAAATCCAGATTTTTGGGGAGACGTGAAAGCTGCCCATTGGAAAGGTGGCAGTGGCTTTGACTTCTCCTGAGACGTCCACATAGCGAAGGACTCAGCCTGCAGGCAGCAGGGACTCTGTGCTGCCGGCCGGCCCTGCAGCCTCTGGTGGCCGTCCTCACACGGGGAGTGAACCTGCTAGTTAACTGTCGTGTGTACCTGCTCTGAAAGGAAACAGTTTGAGAAATTGCAACGGAGTCTGTCTCATCAAGTTTACTGCTTACTCAAAGCCCGTTTCTTTCCACCCCCAAATCAGTGCTGACGCTCCAACATTTTAGTGAGGCCCTGAGAGTGACTGAGACGCGCGTTTCCAAGAATGTGTTAATAACAACAATTAAGCCCTCAACATTTCCAAAGGGTTTTTAAAGCAGAGCATCTCTGAGGATGTCCCTTTAATGAAGTGGCCATCACCCGCATTGTTAAGGTTGAGGGGAAGGTTTACGGGGTGCAGCCACAGGGCACTTGGGTGACATCACAGCCTCCGAGGACTTGGGGCTCCTGCAGGCGGAGACCCTGGCTGAACGTCCTCTGGACCCCCTACAGTGGGGGCAGGTGGGGCATCTGCAATGGTCAACCGCCTTCCTTCCACCTTGGGACAGGCCAGGAGGGTATCTGAAGGTAACCCAGGACGGGGATCCGGCACAGCCCACGCCCCCGGGGTAGTCTGACCCCACATGGGAGACGGGCGGTCCCAGAGCCAGGAGCCTCTGCATTTGTCTCAACTGCAAGGCCGTGGGGTGGTTTGGTGGAGGGCCAGCTTTGCCTCCATATAAAATGTTTCTTTCCAAATTGAGGTGAGGGCTTTGGGGCCATTCACACTGACCTAATAAACCCATGTGAAGCCATATCCTATGTCAGAAAGGTGGTTTTCCTGAAATTGAATACCTCAAAAACGCCGGCAAGTAGAATCGCCCCAGGGGGCTGTCAATCAGCCCTCTTCCTTCAGAGTGGCCTGGTGCCAACTGGGATCGCCGCGCCCTGCCCCCTCCCCGCGCAGTCAGGCCTGTCCGTGGCCTTCTTCTGGGAGGAGGGACTGAGGGCCGATTTCTAGCGTCATAAATGGGGGGCGGGCAGAAAGCGCTAAGACGTCAACTAAGTATTTGCAACGTTTCCTGGAGAACTGGAACTAATACGTTTTAGGAAATGTTTAATGCTTTAAAAAAGAGCAATACCTAAGTCTCAATCACTTAAAAAGAAACATATCGTACCCAGTCAAGGCACATCATCATTTTATATACCAGCCAGCAAGCAAGAAAGGAAACAGTAACCAACAAACGCCGCCCCCGCCGGCGGAATCAGGTGGCGCCGCCTGCCGCAGCCGTCCTCGGCCCGCGCCACCGGGGGGCGCACGACGCCGCTCCCGCGCTCGGCCCTGTGCCGGCAAGTGCGTCTGCCTCCAAGTGCAGAGCAAACACTTCCCTTGGAGGAGCCCAGAAATACGTGTATGTCCCCCACCCACCGAAGTAGGCCTGAATGGGAAGACCAAATCCACCCGGCTGTTTTCTTACCCATCACCGCCCAGTCCTGCAGCCGAGCCTGGGCTTCCGGCGAATCCCCGGGGCCGTCCCACGGTCTGCCCAGTCTCCAAGACCTCACTTGGAAAAGGGGGTCCAGTGAAGCGCACCCCAGCACATGTTTCACTGTAGTGCAGAGAGATGCCGACACCAAAGGGATGCGCTCAGTGGGGAACCGTCTGAAAGCGCCGACTTGTAGGTCCAAGATGGTCACATCACAGCAACCTCTATTAAACTCTTTCAAGATCTCTTCCAGTTTCATTACCCTATTGCTGGAAAACAAGCTTTTTATATGTGCATATTTAAGTAATTAAAAATGTCAAAATAGCAGAAGAAATATGGACTCCTCTCCTTTAGTACTGGGTCGGAGTCTCCTTTCTCCCCTGCCCCCTCCCTGAGTGGTTTTTGCAGCCCTTATTCGGACTGTCACTAATGCGCCGCTTCGACGGGGCTCAGCGCACCCTGCAGGGGCCGCTCGTTGACCAGAGGGCCGGAGGCCAAGCCGTAGAGGCCAGTGGAAGTGAGGGGGCAGCGGGAGGTCAGGATCTTCTGGCCGGCCTGTAGATGGCGCCCCTGGAAAGCGATTCTGCGCGGTGTTCCCAAGCTCCGGGGACAGTAGCCGCGGGGTCTCGGCGGAGTGTACCTGGCTGCGTAGACGGTGCAGCAGCACCATGTTCTTTCCAACTCGCGCGGCTGCTCTGCACGCGTGCGAGGACCGGGTGGGGCGGAATTACATGCAAACGTGCCGGGACGGCAGCGGGGCCGGTGCAGGGGGCGCGCACCGAAGGGCGCAGGAGCGGCACGCGGCCCCGATCCTCACGCGCGGCAGGGCCCTGCCCACCCCACCCGGCGGCAGGTGGACAGTGTCGCTATGAAGAGAAAGCCTCGATTGTCCCTCCTGCAAACTGCCACACGCCGGGCCTCCACTATTGTGCGTCCTCCATAGAAATGCAAACGAGCCGCGTGCGCCGGCCGCAATCTGCTCGCGCGCCCGGCGCCCCGCAGCGCTCGGCCACTGGCGGGGAGGTTGGCTCCGACCTTCCAGCACGGTGGGGTCGAGGCGTCGAGTGCGCAGGAGGCCTGGCGCGGCGCTCGGGGGCGGGCGTGTCAGCTGGAGGGGCCTGTGCTTCGGCTTTTTACAGGCTTAAAGCCAGTGCTGCACTTCTTACTTTAAATTCTGGCTTAAAAGCAACATTCTCACAAACTCCAAATTAAACGTAAAGAGAAAATAGAAAGGTGCCAACAAAAAGGAATGCAAAAGAAAATTCTTTGGATTCTTCAAAGGTGCATTTCACAAATCGCAGCGTCCTATCAGCAAGCAAGGTTTTTTTTCTTTTTTAAATTTTTTCCTTTTAAGGACTTAAAAAAAACAGAAAGGCGAGATGAAATCTGCAGGCACCAGTCTGCCTGGTAACACCCCGACAAAAGCGGCAGATTTGAGGCATTGTCATCCCCCGCGCCCCTCCCCACGTGGCCTTCTGGCACGAGCCGCGGGCCGCCGCCTCATTTGCATCAGAAAGCGGGCGTCGGCCAATGGGCGCGCAGCCTCGCGCCAGCTGGCGGCGCCGCGGGCCCGGCCTATATAAGGGCGCGCGGCGGCACCGGGGCGCACTCGCTGGCGGTGGGCGCGCCGGGTTGGGCTGCGGATCTCGCCGTCCTCTCTCGGGTCTGCTCCACCGGCTCCTCTTGTGGATAACTTGCTGCTTGCCGACCGCACCATGACTCTGGAAGAAGTTCGCGGCCAGGATACAGTTCCGGAAAGCACGGCCAGGTGGGTGGGCGCCGGACGTCTCGGGGTACGGGGAACCTGGCCCTGCCCTGTCCGCTGCTGGTCGGGCGGCAGCCTTCGGGCCCTGCCGGGGTGGGAGCCCCACTGGGTGGGAGCCGGGCGCGGGTGTGCTGGCTGGGCTGGGTCGCCTGGGGTACGTCCCTGGGGCTGGGGCGCGTGGGGTGCGTCCTTGAGGCTGGGACCCTGCCGCGCCCTCTGGCCAGTCTCCGCTCACGCGCTGGCTCGTCCGCAGGATGCAGGGCGCCGGGAAAGCGCTGCACGAGCTGCTGCTATCGGCGCAGCGCCAGGGCTGCCTCACCGCCGGCGTCTACGAGTCCGCCAAAGTCCTGAACGTGTAAGTGTAGACGCGGTCTGGGTGGGGCGACCAGGGGCAGGGGAGCGGTGGGGAAACCCCGGAGGCGGCGGCGGGGGCCCCCGAGCTCGCCGCCCCGACCTCACCACCCTCTCCCTGCCCGCGCAGGGACCCCGACAACGTGACCTTCTGCGTCCTGGCCGCCGACGAGGAGGACGAAGGCGACATCGCGCTGCAGATCCACTTCACGCTGATCCAGGCGTTCTGCTGCGAGAACCACATCGACATCGTGCGCGTGGGCGACGTGCAGCGGCTGGCGGCGATCGTGGGCGCCGGCGACGAGGCGGGCGCGCCGGGAGATCTGCACTGCATCCTCATCTCGGTGAGTGTCGTCTCCTCCCCATTGTCGCCCCTGCCCCCGCCAGCGGCTAGCAGCCAGCCAGGCTGACCCTCGCTCTTCCCGCAGAACCCCAATGAGGACGCGTGGAAGGACCCTGCCTTGGAGAAGCTCAGCTTGTTCTGCGAGGAGAGCCGCAGCGTCAACGACTGGGTGCCCAGTATCACTCTCCCCGAGTGACAGCCCTGCGGGGGTCTTTGGTCTGATCGACGTGGTGACGCCCCTTGGCGCCTAGCGCGCGGCTGGCTCTGTGGATGCGCCCTCGGAGGGCGCGGGAGTGCGGAGTTGGAGACTGGCAGGCGGGGCGCGCGTGGAGAGCGGCGAGGAGGTGCGGCTCCCTCCCGAGGAGGGGGCCTGGCGGCGGCAGGGGCAGGCTGGCCCCGAGCCGAGGACTCTACAAGTGTGGGGAGCTGCTGCTCGCCCAGGAGGGCCGGAGGCGGGACGTTGGCCGCGGGGCCGGGAAGGACGGACTGGCCCGGCAGGCGTGACTCAGCAGCCTGCGTGCGCTCTCAGCGGGAAGGAAGGGAAAGGAGAGTCAAGCGGCCTGGACTTGCACGGTTACCGGAGCTCTGGCGGACTGAGCGGTCTGCACTGCTGTCTCTAAACGGATCCGGGCGAGGCGATGCTTCATTTCTAAAGGATTATGCTGCGGCAGCACTGAAATTTACAATAAACTTACTGAAACAAACTTACTCTCTTTTCTGAGGGTGGGGGATCCTTGTCTGAGGGGGAGGTGGTTAGCAGGATTGCAGAGTATTGCTGGAACTCATGGAACTCCAGGACACCTGTTCCATCTTCCTGTCCGGGCTGAATTACAGCTCCTGGGAGGGCGGTGGAGGTGGGGGAGGGGACGCTGGCCGGTGTTAGGGCAGAACTTGAGCTCTGCTCCTGTTTGTCTCCTTTTAGGAAGATTTAAACTTGCAAAGCAGGAGCATACTTGGGATAAGACATCAGTGCGGCAACTAAAGCCTGGCCGGCCAACCTGATAACAGCGGCATCTCCCTCCCCTCCCCCACTCTCCCCGCGGCCCCCTCCCTGCCGACAGCTGCTTATCGGAACAGCTTGCAGGATGCAGGCAGCGCCTTCCTGCACAATGAGCATTGCCTTCTGCAGGGCTGCCCTTTGTGGTCCCTGGGGATGGTGGCAGACTGCTCTCAGGAACCTTTTCCTCTTAAAGGAGTGGCACTTACAGCAATGTCACCAAGGTATTAATATCACATATGACATGATGACTGCATTTAAGTATGAGTCATCATTTTGTCACGGCTGTGATAAAACTTAAAGGATCTGAGCAAAAATGGGAAGGCAGCATCTATACAAATAGGGGTGAGCAATTCTGAGTGGGGCCAGCACCTGCCATCTACTATTTTGAGTGTTCTCTGCCCACATCAGAATTGGCAGGACGGCTGCTATTCACAATGCCATTTAAAGACTTAGAGAAGGAAAATAATTTAAATCTTTTCAGCAAAGACTTTCTTTAAGAAGGGTCTGGCAAGAATGTCCCAAGTGAATCTATCTTTTTTATTAGACTGATATGTCTCGATTTCACCCCGTGCCTGACTGTAGCTGCCTTCAGCAGGGAATGCCCATGGGGCTGGCATGCTGGTAGCAAGCTGCCCAGAGGTGCCTGGAGCCTTCCCGGCAGGGGAGGGGCGGTGTGCTGTTTTTCGAAGAAGAAAACTCTACTGGTTTATCAGTAGTCCCAGGTGGCCGATTCTCTTTGTTGGGTGCCACTTTTCAAATTTCTCCAAATTGTGGAAACATTCGCAGGAAAACAGAACTTCATTATTCTTCCTAGAATGAAAGCATCGTGTTTTGCATTTACCAGCTTTCTTTAAAAAATTTCCCCCCTTGATTAGGCAGAGGCCCAATGAAATAATCCAGCTGTGTTTGTGCCCACGTTTCATAATGTTTTGCTCATTCGCTGCCCCATAGCTCGAGTTTCCCTTGTTGAGAGGAAGTCTTGGGGGATGGGTTTCTCCACCAGTCTGCGTTCTGGCATAATGACTATTTGCCCCAGCATGCGATAGTAAACATAAATGGGGCATAATTACTTTAAAGTGTACCCTTCAATGAGTAAATTTAGCAGAACGTTGCACAGAGCAGGCGGCAGACCCTCCTGCTGGCCGGCTGACCCTTGTGGAGCATTCAGTTGGCGGCCCTTAAGAAACTGGCTTTCTCCGATTAGAAGTTACGGCAGGGCACCTGTTGGAGCCCCAGGTGCCAGGAGAATTTGCAGGGGAAAAAAATGTATGCTTGGACACAGTGCTAGCCCCAAAGGTTATGCTTAATTTTTTTTCTGGATGAATGGGCATTTAATGCTTTTAAAATGAAATACCCCAGACAGTAAAATGCACAGTGCTTACACACACATCACTGCGTTCATAATTCCCCCAGCCCTACGTGGTAACGTGCAGATAAGCTGATTATCACCAGCATGTGGAGGTGATCCCCCAGACTGTTGAGCACAATGCCCTGCTTCTAAAACGTGGTGAGTGACTGTTGAGGACAGTAATACTTGAAGTGAACTCCAGGGAACGGGTGGAGGAGGCTGTGTGGTTCCAGGGCCCAACACTTTCCCTGCTGTGACACACAACGGGGGGCCAGAATGGTGACTTTGGAAGGAAGGCTGCTGCCATAAGAGAACTTTGTAAGTGTATGAAGGTTTCATGCATTCATTGAAGAAAAACTGTAAAACACAAAAAATGAAAGAAAAAAGGAAAAGCACCGTGAGGGGCCTTGCCCCTAGTTTGGAGTACGTCCTTCTCAGCATCCCTCTTCCCAGGGAGGTGTACGTGCCACAGAGCATCCACAAGCACACGAGATGCTCCTTAAGCAGCTCTGTCTCCTCCTGTGTTGGGTTGTCCCCTGCTTCTTTCCCTTAACATTCTGTCGCATGTCCCCCGTGTCACTCAATGACCTCGGAGGGCAGAGTCTCTCAGTGCTGCAGCGGCTGCAGCACAGGAGTGACGATGCCCACTGAAGCGTGTCCCCTCACAGGCCTCCCCCAAGCAGAGATGCCAGCTCTGTGCAGGCCTGAGGCGAAGCTGTGCCCACCCAGAGCAACGAGGGCCAGTCCTGCTCGTCTTTTATTTAAAAAAGAAATTGTGTGCATCTGACCATTTCTGTAAAAAGTCGCAAGGGCAAAGCTGCTGTTCTGAAGATGAAACAAAGACAGAAAGACTACGGGAGCAGCTCTGGGGGTCAGCAACTGTGTCTACACTAGGAGCTGGGGCCTCCCTTCGCTCCATGCTGAGCAGAGAGGACGAAATGACGGCTGAGACGTGTTGTAGCTTTAAAGGCTGTAATCTGTGTGTCACACATTTTATTAAACTGTTAGCCTCAGGAGCACAGTGGGCATTGCTCTTGATGCTCACAAAGAGCCACTTGAGAAAAAGTGGAAAAAGCGTTTTTCAGAAGAAATGCAAAGATGTTGGTGAACAGCGAGTGAGGCGTGCAGTCAGCCCCGGGAGCAGATACACATCCTGCTTTTGCCAAGCTCGCCCGAACTTCTGCTGGTTTGCCAGCTCTCAGCCCCTGCAAGCCTCATTGGGGTGTGTCCCCCCAAAGCTCAGAAAGGACTTGTCCTTCTCCACCACCGAGGAGAGACTTTACGACTTGATGGGTGGCAGCGAGTGCAGCGGGACCACTCCTGAGCCGCCAGCAGAGGAACGACCAGGCTGGGGGGCAGGACCCACGGGGGCTGCAGGACGCCCGGGACGCTGACGTGCCTTCCATTTCTACACCAGGGCAAAGGCACACTTGGTCTTTGTGAGCAGCCCTGTCTTAAGTCCGGCTCAAACTTTTCTTCTTTATCTTAAGAAGAAAATTGCCACATAACTTCACTTGGCAAATAAGGTATGAGGGTCCCCTGGAGTCCTCTTCTAGGCAGCGAGGAGTGGGCTGAGGCCAGCAGCCGGCTGCCGGGAGAGAGAGATTCTGCACGAGTCTGGATGCCGGAAGCTGTTGAGAACACCTCCAGGGCGGCAGGATTCCAGCCCACAGGCAGCAAAGAACTGAGTGCCTGGGGAGCTGGGCCAGGAGGGGCTGCTGCTTCTCCTCCTCCCGGGGAGAAGGTGTGGCCTTTGGCTGCTGGGCCTCGGGGTAGGAGATGAGCTTTTCATTCATTCATTCATTCATTCATCACTCATTGCTTCCTTCCCTCATTCAGCTGACTAGGCCCAGGCTCCCGACAAGTTCTTGCCGGCCAGGACTCGGCTCGAGCGGAGGAAGGACACCCTGAGTGAGCGAGCGGGCTGAAGGGCTCTGATGAGGCCCCAGGCTCGGCATCCTCAGGCTCACTCAGCCCTCCAGCCTTAAAAACCTGCCCAGGAAGGGAAGGGGAGGTGGGAGTGCTGCGACGCAATTCTCCCATCAACAGCTGACTTTAGGCGACCCTTACGGCCGCCTATCAAAGCGTTATGGTCTTGTAATTGCTCTCTGCCTCCCTCCCTCTCACCTTCTCCATTTATTTCCTTCTAATTTCTCTCCAGTCCAGTCTCAGGCTATGACCATGGGTTTCACTCCCAAAAACTTTTAGTGACCTCCACTGCTACCAGATTATGCTTCCCCTCCTTCTCTCCCTCTCCATTCCTCCCCCTCCCTCCTCTCTCCCCCTTCCGGTTTCCCTTCCTCCTCCCCACATTATTGAGCTTCTGCCCTGGACCAGGCCCTGGAGTCAGGGAAGGGAGCTCCCATGGTGTCTGCCCCCCAGGAGGGAGGCCGGGGCTCCCAAGCCTGGCATCCAGGGCTCTCTGCCTTCCAAGGTCCCTTCCTGCTCCTTCTCTCAGTGACCCAAACCCTCCCCTCCAGTCTGCCCCCTCTCCTTGCACTAGGCAAGCCCTGGCTGCAGGTGGAGGTCCAGCCTGGACACCCATCCTGAGTCCTGAAGTCTGCCCTTCCCAGGGCAGAGAGCAACAGGCACCCTTCCTGGGCGTCAGGGTCCTTGCCTCTGCAGTGGGCTCATTGCACAGGGGCAGGGCTGTGGTGACCAGAAAGGGAGATTTCACAGCAAAGGGGCTGGCCTTTCGCACTCAAGGCAAACGTGGGCTCCATGGCATCTGACCATCCCCAGGACTCGGGATTTGGCCCTCTCTCTCCATGAGATTCTCTGACTCCTGCTCCTGACCTGTATGTCCCTTTGCTCTGTCCGGGCCACCTGCCACTGCCCGCCTGGGCCGTGCTGACTGCGGCCCTCCCACACCTCTAGGGATGTCAGGTGTAATGCTGACTGGAGGAGGCCCTGGAGAAATGGGAAGGATGCTGCTGTGCCCCGGCCTCGGCCTCTCCAGGCCCACCTCAGCACTTCTCCTCTCGGTTTCCTCTTCCATCTTCCTGCCTTTGCCTGAGTCCCAGCGCACAACTGACTGGCACCCCACAGCCTGTTCATCCTCATGAAAGGGAACTGAGTCCCAGGACCGCAGGGCTCAGTGAAGGCCCTTCAAGGCTGACTTGGGTGAGGGGCTGCCTGCCATGCCCCTCGGACAGGCATTAGGCAAGTGGCACAAAGACAAAGCAGGTAGCATGATGCTTACCAGGTCACATCAACAAGGCAAGTTCCCCTGTGGGGGCTGGCTCAGCTTGGAGCAGAGCACGGTGACTCTGGGTGACTCACAAGGAGGAAAATGCATTATAGCATCTCAGAAGACGCTTTATCACGAGAAATACAGGCTGACCAGAAATGAGTGGCAGAATGCCTTGATAACTCGGTGTGGAACTGAGAGAGGCTCCTGATTTCTCGTCTCTCGGGAGCACAGGCTGCTGCGGCAGAGCCGTTCTCCCAGGCAGAAAGGAGGGGCATCTGGACGGTCAGGAAGAATCGAACTCTTGGGCCCGAGCCAAGAGGATCAGGCTGCAAATCAGCGAAGGGAAAGGAAGAGTTTCTTTGTTGGGGAGCGTGAGGATCCCTCAAAATTCTCGCCGAGATGAGCAGCTTTGTGTTGGCAGGAATCCTGTAACTATCTCAGGAGGCCCCTGCAGGCACCTGAGGCCTTCCCCTCCCTGGTCCAGACCAGGCAGCTCTCTCTGGTCAGGCCTGATGGGCAGCTGGTTGGACCAGTACCTGCAGCTGTCCACTGGGCGTCTCACCTGGAAGCCCAGCCGGCCGATGAAACTGGCATGTGCCATGCTCGTCTCAGTGGTGTCCCAGAGTGACCTCTCCTCCAGCATGTCCTGTCCCAGCTTATGCTCCTTCCCTGCGGAAGGCAGAATTCCACCATGGCCCCTGACCTCCACCCCTGGAGTTACCCCCACAATGATGGAATTAAGGGATTTTGCAGACATAACCAAGGTTACTAATGGATTGACCTGAAAATAAGGAGACGCTCTGCACAGGCCAAGCCTTATCACACCAGCCCTTTAAAAGCAGTTTTCTCTGGCTGGTAATGGAAGAGGAAGTTAATCATTCGCCCTATCCCCAGCACCCCAAATACATGGTGTTTTTCCACGCCAATTCTCAAAATCTCCAACACCAACGGGGAGTCCAACCATTCACTTCAATTCTGACTACCCGGCCTTAGTGTCAGACCCCACAGGTTGAGGGCTCAGTCCCACAAGAAGCCCCACAACAGGAGTGCCCAGGTACCCAAATTTTTGCCGGGCCAGCTACAAATTTGGGGGTTCCCACAATCCCTCTCAGGTTTAATAATTAGCTCGAACAACTATCAGAACTCAGGAAAGCACTTGGTAGGTTACCAATTTATTATAAAGGTTGCAACGCTGGCCCAGCCAGACGAAAGAGATATATATATGTAGGACAAGGCACAGGGAGGGGTGAGGAGCTTCCACACTCGTCTGGGCTCACCCCACAGCACCTTGACGTGTTCACCAACCAGGAAGCTCTTCAGACAGGGGCAGGGGGCTTTATGAAGGTTCCACCATGTCGCCGGGATTGATTAGACCCTTGGCCATTGGTGATGGAACTCAATCGCCATCCCCGCTCCCCTCCCTGGAGGTTGGGGGGGGGGCTGCAAGCTCCAACCCTCTAATCCCAGGGTTGCTTCCTCTGGTGAGCAGCCCCCGTCCTGAAGCTCTCTAGGGGCCCTCCTGGAGCAGCCTCATTAGCATAAACTCAGGTGCGGTCTAAAGGGCTTCTTGTGAACAACAGAAGATCATCCCTCACCCTTATCACTCGGAATCTTACAAGCATTTTAGAAACTCTGTGCCAGGAACTGGGGACAAAGACAGATGTAATTTCTTACTACACCACGGGAAGCAACAGGGGTTCCAGTGCATGAAGGATTTGACACACCATCGCTGGCTTTGAAGATGGAGAGGCTACACAGCAGGGAATGAGGGTGGCCTTGAAGCTGGGAGGGGCCCCTGGCCAGTAGCCAGCAAAGGAATGGGGCCCTGGTCCTACGGGCACAAGGAACCGAGTTCTGCCAACAACCTGAATGAGCTTGGAAGCAAATTCTTCCCCAGAATCTCCAGAGAAGAGCCCAGCCCGCTGACACTTGATTCTGGCCCCATGAGACCCGAGCCGAGAGCCCAGCTGAGCCCACGCTGACTTCTGACCCACAGGACTGTGAGTTCGTAAGCAGGTGTTGTTTTCAACTGTCGAGCCAGGAACGTCAGTGTCACTTGGCCCCCCTCCCCCATCCTCGGGCCCGCTGGGCTGTGGCCCCTGCACGGGGTCTGATGTCTTTTTCCCCTTCTCCCTGAACTGTTCCCCTCTCTCACCCATCCAATGTCACAGAGGACTCCTCTCCAGACCTATCGTCCTTGTCTTACCCCGGGACTGTGGTCAGACCCGTCCCACTGTGTGCTGCCCGTTTTTGTGGACTGTTTGGAGATAAGTGGCCTCACATCAGGGCTCAGCCAAGTCTGCAGAACAGCTGGGGCTCTGCCTGCACGGAAAGCAGCCGAGCACACGGCCGTCTGCCTGGACAGGGGACGTGGGCTGCACGTGGAGGTGACAGAGGGGTGATCCCGGGGGCCCATGCTGGCTGGGATCCTGTCGTAGCATTCAAGAGATTGGCCCCGCACATAGGGCATGGCAATTTTGGGGGGTCCTTCAGACATCACCAGGGGCTTGGTGGCGAGCCCGAGTCTGTGCAAGTCCCCCGTGTGGATCAGGAGCCAGCTCATTGCAATCTCTGTCCCTCACGCTCGCCCAGGGGATAAAAAACCCAAGGGGGCCCCACATCCTTCCCCTTTATATGAAGGCTTCCAAGCGCTGTCAAGTGCCCTGTTCTCAATGTGGGAGGGAAGCGTAGTGGTTCTTTATGCCTCAATTTGCAGACAGGCAAGTGGCTCAGTGAGGGGAAGCGGCCTGTTGTAGGTGAGCCCTGGGGGGTCCGAGCTGAGTCCTCGGCCCCATTGGATCCTCATTCTCAGGCTGGCCAAGTGCTATCTGGCCCCGCGGGCTGCTTACCCGGCAGCTGGGCCATCTGAGGCCCGGCTGTGTCCGGAACATGGGCAGTCGGCCACAGAGCATAGAATTCTCCAGAGGGAAAGGAGTGACCCGGACAGCGATGGGAAGGTGGGGTCTCCCTTCCAGTGACGTCTGGAGCCTGCCCTAATTGTCTAGTAGTGTCGCATTTCCGTCAAAGCCAGGCTCTTTTTCTCGTTGCTGCTCTGGGCTTCCTGTTACTCGGAGCGCACCGGCTTGTCTCTCTCCAGCTTCTGGATGTGGGGACGGCAGATCGATGAATACAGGAAGGCCTGCTTCTTGCGGTCGCAGAGCCGCGGCCAAGAGAGCAGAGGCAGTTATGGGAACATCGTGAAAAAGGATGTAGAAGCTTTTCTTCCCCCAAAGCGGGCCGCGATCCGGTAACCGCTGCCCATTTCTTTATCTCGTAGTAGGTGATTGATGCGGTTCGACTTCATCACCTCAGGGGATGTGCGCTCACTGCCAGTTTTCGTGATTCACCTTTTCAGCCCCGGGGCTTGCTCTGGGTTGAAGCTTGTAAGCCCTTTGGTTACGCAGCGCGGTGGCCGAATTGCTTCAGCTTTTTGCTACGGTCTCTTCAGTGATTCCCGTCGCTGGGGCGCAGTCACTTACATCCTCTCGTCCCTGAGCGGGAATAATACCGGAGGATGATTCTAAATTCGTTGGGTTTTTATTATGATAAAGTACAGGCAGAGACAACCGTGAGCAGCAACACCAATGCAACAATAAAAATTAAAAGAAAAGGAACAGTATGGAGAAAGTACCCCCTTTTGCAGCAAGGCCAAAGTTCCCTGCAGTGAGTCATGGCAGCAAAGCGATTCCTGGAACTCTTTGCACCGAGCAGGAGAAAATTCCAGGAAGGAGGCCGCCGACGGAGGGTCACAGCTGTGGAAAACCCGCAGAAAACCACTGTGCTCTCATTTTCTGCTCTGGGATTTCTGCAAATGGCTCAAGGTCTGGTGTTGTGGGGCCAGAACATTGACAGGAGAAAGCCCAGGGAACGGGGTGGCTGGCCCACAGTCATCAGACACTCTGCTTGGGCCAGCTGAGGGTTTGGGGTCCTGCCCGCAGCCTCAGAGCAGAGGCTTGTAGCCCCCATGCAGGCCAGGGCCAGAGCGGGCAGCTGCTCTCTCTCCACATGGCCCCCAGACCCCCGGGTCCTCAGCTTTCCCACAGGCACACAGAAGACTGTGGAGAAATCACCTTCCGTTGAGGTGGGGCTGGAGGTGCCTGAGGGAAACGTGGGACAGGGGGTGAAGCCACAGCCCGAGACTGGCACTCTGGAGCTCGTCTGTCCATGCAAAGCCCCTGCCCCAAGTCCTGAGTGTGCTAATGGAGAAGCAGCCCCCAGCCCGAGCAGGACAAAGGGGCCATCCCCCGCTCCGAGCCCCCATGAGGGCCCGGCAGCTGGGTTTAGCCCTGGGCTAGACCCTGCTTGCTCCTTCTCTGGTCACCAGCCACCATTAGTGCCCACCTGTGGTCCACGCGCAGCCCGCTGAAGTGAGGCGGGGGTACCAGCGTTTCAGCAAGGAGCCAGAGGGTTGTGCCCTCCAGCCTCCGCCTCCAAATGACTGTCATCACAAGCAGGTCACTGCAGGCTCAAAGGACAACGTGGGAGACTGCTGGACAAGCGGCTCGAGTGCCCGGGGGAGTGGGGCAGATGGGAGTGGCTGGCTGGGGCAGAGCTTTAGAAGAGGTGCAGAGCTCAGGCAGGCGAGCCCACGGCACAGATCTGCCGACCCTCCCCGCCCGCCCAGGGATGCGCTTGGACTTTCTCTAAGCGCCTTCTGGTTCCCCTCTGAGGGGGAGTCTGCAGGGAGCCAGGCGCAGGCGCGGGAGCAGACGCCAAGCCTCCACGTGTGGACTGTGCTTTTCCTGCTCAGGGACCTGCACTCACAAATTCCTGCAATAGGAGAGAGTCCAGGGAGCAGTTCTTCCCCCGCTGGACAGAGAGAGAGACACAGAGAGAGTGACAGACAGACAGAGACAGGGAGAGGGAGGGGATGTTCCCCAGAGCCGTCCGTCCGTAGGCAGCGTCTCTCTTCCTTATAGTTGGGCCTGCCCTTCCTGCTGCAGAAACCTCTCTTTCTGTCCATGCCTGCCTTTCTGCTCCACGCCTGTCTCTCCTCAGCACTTGCCTCTCTCTTCCACACCTGTCTCTCTCCCTCTCCACACCTGTCTCTCTCTCTCTCCACACCTGTCTCTCTCTCTCTCCACACCTGTCTCTCTCTCCATCTCCACACCTGTCTCTTCTCCACACCAGCCTCTCTCCTCCACACTGTCCATGCAGCTCTCGTCTTCTCAGATCTAGGCTTTCTGACCCTCTCTGTGCTGGCCTTGGGCTTCCTGTCTGCCCCACTGCTGCTCTCCCATCTCCCACACTGTGGGCTATGTCACCTGTCTACGACACTAGTATCACCTTGTTACCCCCTTTCCCTGCAGACAACAGGACCAACATGTTCCTGCTTCTTCTTCTGCCCCACGCTGCTTCTGACGTCCGTGGGTCTCCCCCCGCTTCCCCACGGGCCTACTCCTCTCCCCTCTCAAGGCTCCTCTTACGTTTCCAGAGGTATGTTTACCTGCCAGAGCATTCCTCATGGAGAGGGACAGAGTCTCACCTGAAATGCCGTGAATCCAACACAGTGCCTGGAAGGGCTGGCTCTGTCAGCTGATGGGTGGAGAAAGCCGTGTCCTCTGGGGCACGTGCCCACCACGCTTTCCTCCTGCTGGGTAACCTATAACCCCTGCACGTCAAACGCTTGATGAAAGCGGGAGAAACAGAAGCACTGGTTTGATGTCTGCTGTAGGGGTTGGGCTAGGATCTGCCTTTTCCTCGTTGTCATTGTCACCGTCATCACCACCATCGTCGTCATCGTAGTGGTTGTCATCAAGCACATTTGTTGAGTGCCCACCTCATAATGGCGCATAGGTGCTGGACAATTTGAAGACCTTACATTTTACAAGAAGCAGCACCATTTTTTCTTTAATCAATAGGGAGACAAACAGTGAGAAGCACTAACTTCAGGAAGGATGGAGTAGGAGGGAGCAGGCTGTGAAGCTCTGAACGTGAACCGTGCAGTGGGGAGCTGTCTTCTGCAGAAAGCTGGAACCACAGCGTGTCCTGCATAGAACTAGCACGGGGCCTCCCAGGGTGGGGAACGGGGACAGCCACTGTGGATCCACGAGATGGCCAGCCTAGATGTGGGGTGTTCCTGGAGGAGCAGATGGGCTTCCATAGGTCAAGTGTGTCCAAGACTCCGACGGCCTGGGCAGACCAGCCAGCAGGCGTCAAAGGAGGGTGGTGCCAGGGGTCCTTCAGCTACTTGAGGGACTTTGGCACTCGTCTTGGTCTCCCTGCGGGACAAACCACCCCAAGCCTAATGGGTGTTTCCTGGCTCTCATGATTGACAGGCCTGGGCTCTGTGTCCTCTTGCTCCCTGCGGTTCTGCCTGAGGCCTCCCGTCATCTGGGTGGTTCGTGACGGCGCCCTGGAGGCCTGGTGGGAGACAGCGCTTGGCCAGGAGGCCAGGCTGTCTGAGCGGCCCTCCCTCCCCATGAACAGGCCCCGAGCTGCCCTGCCACCTTCTGTCACTAACTGGAGCCACAGGGCTGCTCCAAGCTTGGGAACGCACATCCTGGGAGGGTAGACTGGGCTGTCTTTGGGGAGCAGCTGTGACTCACATTTTTGAGTCGAGTTTTAGCAGGAGAGTCCCTTGGACGTGTATTTAGGTACATAACCCACCTGGAGGGAAAGACAGCATCAAATCCGTGACAGGATCGTCTGTGAAATGGCAGCTGGTGGAGAAATGCTGCTGCTGCCCTCTGCTCGGAAAGCCCTTCCCTGAGGGGCTTTTCCAGACACTGGGAACCGTTGAGCTAGATCCCACAGCAGACGTGTCCACTCCTGGGCTCAGCGCAGGGGTCAGTTCAGCGACTAGGCATGAGAGCATGTCGTTGTCCTTGTGGACCCTTTACTGGCTCCTGAGGGTACCAGGCCCCTCACCAGGCCAGCCCCCCATAGCTGGGCCCTCACCCTCCCCTGCCTTCTGTCCACGGTCTCTGCACCTCCCTGCCAGACCCTGCTCCTAGGAGGGGAAGAGAAGCCTGTGGGACTTGACTTCCCCTGGCCGCCACCCCTGACCCAGCTGCCCTTGGACATTCCCCACGGAGCGGATGGTTTTAAATTTCTCAAGTTCAATCCTTCATCTGACACATCCGGGCGCTCTGAGCATCTGTCAGTGAGAAGGTGAGAGGCTTTGTGGATGGGATGGTGGTTAGATGGTGCAAAGAGGAGCCACTCAACGGGCCCAGAGACCCTCATGCCCCCATCAGCCAGGTGGGTGGGGCCAGCCACCAGGTGCCAGTGGGGATGGGCAAACCCAATCCGGGCTGCTCATGTTAACTCACCAGTTTCGGTGGGAAAAGCAATTTCATACAATGACTTAGGTTTAAGTAGTAAAAATATCAATGAATACGGCAAGTCTTAAAACCTGGAGTCTAGTCTTGGGGTCCAGCGTGTTCAACATTCTCCCACACGTGGCTCCCGTCCTATCTGGGGTCTGTGTCTGGAGGGCTGCTTGTTCCGTCTGAGGGGGCGTTGCCCTGGCCCCTGTCCGCAGGCTCAGCCAACAGGTGGGCCGGGGAGAGGTCAGGCGTTTCTTCCCTCTCCCTCCTGCAGTGGGGCCTTGTCCCTGGCAGTGCCCCCAGCCCCTGCCCCCTGCCCTGCCAGGAGCCGCTCCCCACGTGCTCCAGGGTGACTCCTCCGCCCTTCCCCTCTGCAGGCCTGGGGCTGGCCCTCTCTTGGGCAGAGAGCCCAGCTTCAAGTCCAGCAGACCTGTGCCTCCTCTCCCGTGTCATTGGCCAGAGCAAGGCATGTGGCTGTGCACAAATCAGAGAGCAGAGCAGTGCAAACTGGCTTGTGCCTGCAAGAAGGGAGCCCCATGCTGAGTCCTGGTTATCTGGGGCCACCCACTCAGGCCCCCTTTACCAGCAGGTGCGCCCACCGCCCAGCCACCACTGCTCTGCAGCATTGCTCTTGGCCACAGGAAGCCTCCTGGCAGGGCAGGCGACCCCTCTGCAGACTCAGCCGAAGATGGAAGACAAAGGGAGGTACCACAGGCCACCCCATTGCTCCTAGGTGGAAACCCACTCTGCTGCTCCTGGGGGGTCAGGAGGTGCTTTCCTCTCCCTCTTCACGAGCCCCCTCTCAAGAGCACCCCACCAGTCACTTGAACTGAGAGCCCGTCTCAGCCCCTAGGGTCTGACCTGGGACAGAAACTTTCCTCGCGGGTCTAGGGAGGAATCCCATTGCTTACTGGTCTTGGAGCTTGATCACCACCTGGAAAGTGGGACCCGCCTCAGCAGGGTGGTGAGGACGCAGTAGGACAAATGCATAGAAGTGCCGGGAACCAGCCTGCCTAGCCCAGGCCCTGGTGAGAGCTGGCCAGCATCCCTACGGCTTGTTTGGTGTTTTGAAGTTGGGGGAGTTCTCTCTTTTTTTGCAAAGGAGAAGGACTGAAGGTGTTGAGCAGCGGGTCCTCTCTGTTGATGGGAAGGAGTACGAAATGACAAGCTCAAGAAGCCACACAGCCACGAGGCTCAGGCCACCTGCAGTGGGTGGCTCCAGGTCCTGCCTTCCATTGCAGCATGACCCCCCACCCCAACCAGGTGCCACCAGGAAAGACTACGAGAGGGATCAGAGGGGGCAGAGAGCAAGCCTGGGTCTGCAGGGCTGCCTCTGGGGCTGGGGAGGAAGGTGAGGAGAGGAAGGCAGGGGCACCCCCAGGTGGGTGGTCTCCCAGGGTCATTCTTGCCATGTGATCCAGGCTCTGGCTGGTGGGTCTTCTTGACCCTTGGAGAGAAGTCTGTCTAAATGCCACCCATCCCCTGGGGTCTCATGCAGATTTGGAAGTTGGGGCCATGGCTGCTGCTGGTCCGTGGAACACGCTCTGAGCTCTGAGGGCGTGCCTCACTGCTCGCCCACAGGGCTGGGGGTTAATCCAGAAGGTACTCCGAATGGGAGTTTCCTTTTTTGTCCAACACACAACGGCCCACAGCGCTCCAGTTCCAGCTCAGCCCTGGCAGGAGAGGGGTTGTTCTCCTCTGTGGGTTGATTAGACCCTGGGGAGGTGCCCGTGGAGAAAGCAGAGGGATGCCAGCCACACAATGAGGCAGGAGCTGGTCGCCGGCCCCTGGCATGATATTAGGTGGGGCCAGAGCTCTGAGCTAGGATTGAATTCCTGACCCTCCACCACTTACCAGCTGTGGCCTCAGGACCCTCGGTACGCCTGTGAGCATTATTGTCCATATTTTAATAAGCTCTGACCTCACACAGGGCCCATGGGCTCAGAGGTGCCCAATGCACTGTTTGACTCTGAATCTGAACTTGGGGTGGGTTGTGGGCAGTCTCTGCCTCAGTTACTTAGCTGCTCTAGCAAGAGGCCAGAGGCATTTTTGATTGTAAACAAAGGATTGAAGCCAGTGGGCTCTTCGAGTCTGCCAGGTTCAGGATTCCAATTGTTGATGGTCCCATGATAACCTATTCTATTAGCAGCTTCCTCCAATACAAACACACACACACATCCACACCCATGCATGCACACACATACACACACACACGCATATACACATACGCAAACACACACACGTTTCCATGGCCATCTCTTGGGAGGCTCGATCTCTCAATCTTGCTGGATCCTCCAGCTATTACATCAGGACAGCAGGGTTGGCTTTGCCAATCTCACAGCCAAGGATGAGGGAAAGAAAAGGTTGCTGCTTTAACCTTTCACAGAGATGGACACGAACCCCAGGCTCGATGGCGTGGCCACGTCCAGCGTGAGCTTTTCAAACACACCTGCCAGTTTGTTTTTAAGATAGAAAGCACCAGAAAGTAAACAGACAGTGTTTCTCTCTGTGTTATTTTTTCTCCCAGGCTGCACTTTCCAAGAATGCCTGGGCATTACCCAGGGATAGTCCTGCACTCTTGTCCCCCTCTGACGCTGTCACCATCGAGCCACGTGCTGCACGACATTCCAGGTGCTCACAGCCTTTTCCTTCTCCTTCCCGTGGAGGCTGACCCCATCCCGTAACATGCACGGAGATCATCTCGTTTCAAAGCTGAAGGATCCAAGAGATCCTTGCCTTCTTCGGCAGGGTAACCACTCAACAAACCTCTTTCCCTATGAGCATTCTCTGTCCCTGGCACCTGCCTTATCATTTTTGTTTTGTCAGGCCTGCAAATTACTTCAAACAAACAAGCTAGTGCAGGAAAAGTAATGGCCAGAACGCTTGGTTTCCACTAAACGTTACATTGTGGGAACATTGTGACTTCTGGAAAACGGGGTGAGGTGACGCTGGCTGGCCGGCCGGGGCACAGGACGTTCTGTTCCGAGCTGCAGCTTGGTGGCTTCTGTGCTCGGGCTCAGCTTTGCACAGCTTCCCGATTAGGGAAGGAGAACTGAGCTCTCAGGCTTCTCTGGGAGCCGGTCTCGCTCGCCTGGGGCCAGGAGCTGGCGCAGAGAGCAGATTCCAGAGCCCGTGCTGCCCGGGCGTCTGGCTGCTGAAGCTCCGGCCCCAGCAAGGCGGCTGCTGTTAGTTAGCCTGTCTGCAGGGAGCAGGGTTAGCTCTCCAGGGCTGGCTGAGTGGGACAGGAAGAACCTCTCTGGCTGGGGTCTGCCCTCACACGGAGAGGGCATCTGGCTCTCCGGGTCACATCTGCTGGAGGGCAGAACCCTGGCCTGTGCACCCCCACTCCCTGCCCCCCCACCAGGGCCGAACTGGCTAACTGATCCTGGGCTGCAGCCTCTCCTGGTTTCCTCTTCCGTCACTGAGCCTGCTCAGACCACTCTCGTGGGGTCGCTGCAGAGACTGACGGAGCAGAGTTCTGGGAAGGTGCCCCACAGGAGCTCACTCGCGGTGCACGCCCTGGAGATGGGGGCTCCTTCACCCCTCCTGGGAGTGAACGATGCTGCTTTTCTACTGCACAGCAAACCTGAACCTGTGGCCTCACCCAGGTCCCCCCATCCCTTTGAAGTCATGTCTCTGTGGTCATCACGCTGACGCCCCCCTGAGGCAGCCTCGCCTCGGTCCCCTTTCCCATTTGTGCGTTCTGTTCTGACCACCCAGGGACCACTTTTCAGGGGCCGGGGCCCTGGGAGCTGTTCTGTACGACTGTCTGTCCCCATCATGCACTATCAGGGGAACGTGGGTTTCTTAGCACGGCCAGTGTGGGAGGTTTCGTGGGAACAGGGTCTGCAGGGGTTGGTGGGGATAAACTCAGGGAGCGGAGAAGGCCTGTCTGGGGGACAAGGAAGCCGGCTGGGAACTCCAGGGACGGCTTCTGTGGGATTAAAGCTTTTTTGGTACGTGGCGAGCTATCTTTTTTTTTTAATTGGAAAACAAGAGGAGAGACAGTCCCCAGGTTGTCATAGGGTCTCCCACTGTCTTTGTGGCAAAGAGTGAACGCTCCTCAGATACGTGGATGAAATTGCTCTGTAGTTACGAGCCGGCTTGCAAAGCTGGTGTGCCATCAGCCAGGGAGCAACTGACATGACCTATACGTCCAGATTTGTTGTTGGAGCGTGAGGCAACCCTTCCCATGGAGTGCTGGCACTGGAGTGAGCAGTGTCGCCCTGGTGCACGCTCACCCTGGACGCTCCCAGCGTCCCGGGGTGGGGGCATTCTGAACAGAGCAGGAGGGCAGTGACCTGGGCCTCACACCCCTCGCTTCTCGGGGAAACAAAGACATCTTCCTCATCAGAGCCCCCGGTGGACACCCTGACTCGGTGCTCCTCGCCGTGAGCCCAGAGGTCAGTCCGCTCTTCCCTCTGGGGTCCTGGAGGCTGTGGAGGAATGCAGGGAGCCGTGCCCGCCCCCGGCTGCACTGCCAGTGGACGACTCCAGGCCTTGGGGAGATTCCTGGGGCACAGCTTCGTGGCCCTTCTAAAGCTGGTCTGGAAGATCTGATTTCACGCTTTGCCAGGAATCATGTACCGAAAGCTGAACTTCTCGGATATCTGCAGGAACCAGGGAGCCAGAGGAGAGGGAGAGAAATTATCCGATCGAGATGAAGGCCAGAACCAGGGTGAGCTCCCTGGGTGACTCAGGTGACCTGCCCTTGTCCTCACACCGCCCAGGTCATGGCCCGGGGCTGGGTGGTGGCCAGACGCTGCAGCCCCAGCCCTCTGTGGGAGGACCTCCGGGACACATTATTTTGGTCTCCAGTTGGGTGGTTGTGTGCTGTATTGTTCTGGATCCCTGTAAACACGGCTCGCAGGCTTCCCTACCTTCTTTCTGGGCATGTAAGATGCACACATGCCTGCATTCCCGATCTTTCTGTTAGGCTCCGGGGGCCAAGAGGAGGGCAGGAGGCTGCTGGCGGGATCCCTCTCCAGCCGATGGGAAAGCATGGGAAAAGCAAGTGAGGCCCCTTAGATTCCTGGCTGCTGTCAGGCTGGGTCCCCCAGGAGTGACTTGCCCAGGCCCTGGTCACTTTGCTCAGTTTGGGGACACGTGCACACGCTCCATGCACAGGCTACCTGGGAGGGGAAACACCAGGGCCCCGGTGGGCCAGGGAGGTTGCTGCCCACATGAGAAGCCCTTGGCGCCCGCGGGCCAGCTGGTTGGCGGCCAGGAGGCAGCGAGTGCCCTTTGTCTCTCTCGCAGCGATGACTTCCCTCTGAAGGTCAATTATGCAGCCTAATAGCTGTGATTCGGTCTGAACAAAGTGTGCCGCACAGCCTTGGTGGAGCCAGGGCTGCTCTGCCTCCCAGCCTGCCCTTCTCCCAGAGCCTGCCGTCCTCTGAAAACCGGCACTGCTTGGCTGAGCCTCCCGAGGGCCACCACCCACCAGGAACATGAGTTATCAGAGGGCATTAGCTGGTTTGGGGGACCCGAGCGGGGGGAGCCGACACAGCAGAGGGAATGTGCAGAGCCCTCATCCCGACTCTCCTTGGAGGGCAGCCTTGGCAGGTGGAGAAAAGGCGTGGGTGCTGTGTCCCCGGGTGCCTTGCTCAAGAGAACAGAATTCAAGGCACAGAGTTGCGGATGGCCAAGAGCGGGGACGCGGGTACCCAGTCCTAATCTCTACCCTGCACGGGATCCCAAGCTCTCCAGTGGCTCGTCTCTGATTTTCCGTGACTTCCGTGTGCACTTGGAGAGAGAGGGTGTGAGCCCACCTATGGGTGTGTCATGACATGGTTCTCGACGGCCCCTTCTGTGGCATGTCCTCTCGTCCAGGCTTGTGAGCCCTGTGGGCGGGGGCTGAGCATGCTCTGTGGGGGCTCATCCGGAACCCAGCACGCATGACCTGTCTGTCCCCAAATAATTAGGGAGACAAAAGACAAAACCCAAGTGGACCATACAGCCATCGCATTCTGTCTTTTTGTTTCATGGACTGTTCTGGAAAGTTTCACAGGCTGAGAGGGATAAATCTGAGTGTCACCTCCCCTAGGAGTCCGGAGAAGGCTCCAGGAGGGCTGCAGAAGAGGAAGACAGCATGGACAGGGGCCCTGGGGGACGTTGGCCCGTGTGCATCTGCCTGCCAGGTGTGGGCCGTCCGGTTAAAGCCCTTCAGGATGAGCTTGCTTTCCCCTTAGCAGTGCCTGCAACATGGATGCCTCCCGTGGAACATTCTGGAGTGGACAGAAGAGGCCCTGCTGGCTTTGAGGTAGCTCTCCTTGGGATTTATTTTCTCTCGAGGAGGATGCAGACTTCTGTCCTGGGGATCCGTCTGAGAGGTGTTGAGGGTGGGTGCAGTCACCCTGCACACGTATCGGGACCTCCTGTCCAGAGGAGGGACTGGGTGGGGCAGTGTGGGGTTCTGAGGTTGGTCCCCCGGGCTCCTGACCTCAAGCAGCTGAGGGTCTGTCTTGTCCACGAAAAGCTGCGGTCCGGGGTGGACAGGAGGCCCTTGGGATGGGCCAGGAAGAGCAGAGGGGCATGGTCTCCCAGTGGAGAGCTGGACGGGAGGCAGACACTGCAGGAGAGCCCTCAGGGGCCGCCTGCCCCAGGCACACTCTTCTGCATCAAGGTGCAGAATGGGGCGGTGACACGCTTACTTTATCACCAACACCTCGGTCATTGTCGCTGAGAAGGCCAAGTGGCTGTGATAGCAGTCAGGCCTGTAGGTGAAGGCACGTGGCATGGGAGGCGGCCATGAGGTCACCAGGCCATGGAAGCCGGGATGAGGCATTCAGAACGACGGACACCTCCACCCTTGGTGCCCGGGGTTGACATAGTGACTCCTGGAAGGACATTGGCCCGCCCGGCCAGTGGAGCCTGAGCACCGTGGATTCCACACGGCTTTCTCCCTTCACAGAGCATGTCCACTCTTGTTGAAATGGGGCACGTAGCAATGGGATAATAAATTGACTTTTTTTAGGGTTGTCAATAATGGATGTTTTAGTGTAAGGCAAATGCTAGCTCTTCTGTCTTATCCTTTCACTCTGTCACAGGGTTTATTCACCATTAGACAGTCAAACCTTTTGCTAGCATGTACTTCCTCAACATTCAGCTGCAGCCTCTGTCAGTGGACGCAAAGCTGCGCCCAGTCCAGCGTTGGGGGGAGGCCCAGCTGATGACCCACCGTGGCCCTGCTGCTCTTCAAGCCCTGGTGGCTTCGTCACAGACAGCGCTCATGCCAGGCCCTCAGGCCAGGCCACTGCTGGACCGTGGCATGTTTATGAGGCTCCTTAGAGGGGAAAGAGCAGCGAGCCCCCCGGTTTGGAGCTGCTGCAAGTGTGCTCTTCGGCCCATCAAGTTCACCTCCGTGCAAATGCGGAGCAGAGGGACGGGCTCAATTTTGGGACAGAGTGTCCTTCGTTCTGAAACCTCAGACTCTCGAGCAGAGACCTGCGGTGAGGATGGTGGGGAGAGCTGGGGGTCCAGGACTGAAGAGTTCCCGGGCCAGGGCTGTAGAGGGATCGAAGGCTCATGGGGAGGTATAGACAGGCCCTCCCTCCTGGACTGGAGTGTGGACGTGCCAGCTGAGGCAGGGTATTCTGACAGGCTCTCCAGGGCATGCCAATGATGCAGAGCTGAGGCCACTGATGGGTCAGAAGAGCTGAGCTCGGCCAGGTCCCAGGATCTCGCTAAAGCGCAGGTTCCCCCGGGCTGGGGGCTCCTGGGGCAGGTCATCCTGGGGCAGGCTGTCCAGGGCAGTTGTCCTGGGGCAGGTCGTCCAGGGACAGGTTCTCCTGGGTCCTGTGTCAGCCTCTGTAGCCAGTGCTGCTTCTCTGGGGGCCACACTCTGAGCAGTGAGGCTGTGATGGTCCCTTCCGGGTTTGTCCAGCCCTCCCAGACACAATTCCTTTTCTTCCAAAGCCCCCTTTGGCATTCCTGATGGGCCCTTTCTTATCATGAGAGATTCCAGGAAGACCGCCCACAATGTGAGCAAGGGGGTGGAGCACTCCTCGCTGTGCCAGTCCACACGAACAAGGCCGCGGTGCCCTCATACGGGAGCTGCTCGAGAAGTCAACTGCACCACGCGCACCCAGGCCCGGCTTCCGGGCGCACAGCCTGCGCAAACACACAGGTCCCCAAGCTTGGTTTTGTTCTACTGTTGCCATCCTGCAGGTCTCAATGTCCTTGAGCAGGGGCACCGGGTTCCTTGTGTGTGTGTGCGGGGCCTGTGGTCTCCTGGTGAGCTAGTCTGTTTGCAGATGGCCACACAGAGACGTGCTGGGCTCCACACCCTCCTCCAGGGTCTCTGCAGTGGGCAGAGGTGCATCCCTCAGTCAGGGCAGGACCATGCTCCTGGAATGGTCTTCCCGGTCACATCTGGGCCCAGCCCCTTGTGGATCTTTCTGGCACTGACCGAACTGCTGGGCTGGTCCTGGGGGGCCCTGCTGCCCACGTGGCCTCCAGCCTGGACCTGCCATGATGCATCTGTCTTCCAGTGGGCACACTCCTCCTGTAGTGTCCATGTGACTCCTTGAAGGGCAGGACTAACCCAGCTCCCCACTGTGCCCGCAGGTGCCATTTCCTCCGGCAGTTTCAGCAAATGTGGGCTGAAACTCTCACCCTGCCTGTTGGCCTCAGAGGAAAGGAGTGGCCTCTGGGAAGCTCCTGGAGCAGCCCTGAGTCAGAGTCCCATGGGAGACCCCCAGAGATGGAGACCCCAGAGGCTGCACTGCTCCAGGTCACGCAGTAGGAGGATGCAGGTCGCTGGGGTGTTTGTGCTTTTCGTGGGTGGCTGCTGTTTCCCGTGGGTGATTCCTGGGGCTCAGTCTGTCGGGCTGGGGCTCACGGAAGTTCCTGCAGGGCTCTGTGGGTGATGGTACATCGTGGCTGTGCTGCCAGGGTCGGTGTCTCAGCTTGCTCACACCCCTTCTGAAGATCCGGGGACACGGTGCTCAGGCAGGTGTGGGCACACCTGCGGTGACCGGCTGTGATTTCCGGGTCAGCAGAGCCTCTCTGAGAAGTGGAGAAGTGGTCCCAACATCTCAGCTCTGGCTTGGCATCTAAGGAGCCCACGGGACATCAGAACTCACCAGGGGAATAGAGAGAATTTGATAAGGTCCACTCAGAACCTCAGGATCCCGGACGGGAAACTGCCCTCGCCTTGTGGAGTGGTGGAGAACCCCTATGGGTGCCCGGATGCTGTGGGCCTGGCCTTCAGGAATGTGCAGTCCTGTGGGGTCAGCAGAGTGGGGGCGCATCAGGGAGCCGTCAGGCCATAGCGCAGCTTTGGGGCTTCAGTTAAGGTGCCCCTGGCATTATGTTACTCACCCAACATGTTTTGCATGCCAACTGCATGCCAGGAGCCATGCTAGAGGTCACAGACACCCCAGGTGCAGATCCTGCCCTTGGAGGAATGGACTCGTGGGGCAGAGAATCACACACTAGTCATGTGACCACAGAAGTACCCATGTAATTACAGTGTGACGAGTCCAGTAGTGCAAGAACACATGTCCTTAGGAGGGGATACTGGACTGCGAGCCCAAAGACCAGTGGGAGGGATCTAGGTGATGTGCGTGTGCAAGTTTATCCCAGACAGAAGGAACAGTGTGTGCAAAGGCCCTGGGCAGGAGGCTTGGGGCATGTTCAAGGGATGTACAGGCAGTTGGTCAGAAGCACAGGTGACAGCCTGGACTTGCAACTGGCATCTGAAGAGGGGGTGGGGAGAGCAGTCTTGTGGGACTGAGCCTTTAACCTGTGGGATCTGTTGCTATCTCTAGGTAGGTCATGTCAGAATTGAATTAAATTGTAGGACACCCATCAGTGTCCACTGAGAACTGGACAATTGCTTGGTGTAGAAAGAGCACATAAGGTAACAAGCCACAGCAGGTGAAGTTTAATGTGGTGGAAAGGACTCAAGGTGAATGCTTTCCTGAGGCCGGGCCAACACCGAGGTCAGGCTGAGCAGGGGCTGAAACAACCGGCGTTTGGTGAGGAAGCCCTGAAATGGTCTCTCAGTGACCTTCTTTCTAATGCAGGGCTGTTTGGAGGTAGTTTGGGGCATTTACATTTGTGTCGCTGTTTCGTTTATTCATTGCATGCACAGAGCATCCTTGGGTGGCCAGGCTGCGTGTGCCTCTTTGAAGAAGATTTAACTTGCTGGTTCCTGTGCCCAGTCTGCAGAGATGGCTTTTTACTTGGTGACACTGCCCCAGATTACAGGCACAGTGTCTTGCTGGAAAGAAAAGGTTCTCTGAAGTACTGGCAAACTCCACACTGTCCTGAAAATGAGGCTCTGAGGGTGTCCCATGGAGGCGAGCCCCGCCCAATGCATGGGACCCCGGAGACAAGATTGCTGTGGTCCACTAAGACCTCCCTGCTCTCCTGAGCTAATCTGAGAGGACCAACCATCTAGCCGGCTGCAGTGAAAGGGGCATGTGCCCAGCCAGGAGCCATGTCCTCCGATGTGAGTGTCCTGCTAAGCAACTTCTGGTGTCCCCTGGATCTGGGAAATGAGCCACGGGGCTGGGCTGTGCACGGGAGGACCTGCTCCTTCTGGCAACTGACGATGCTGCTGTGCAGTCAGGTCAGGGTGACGCCAGCCTACGTGTAGGCAGTGTCAGTATCCTTGCCAAGGGAAGGACAGGCCATGTAAACAGTCCCTTGTAGCTGCCTTTCCTCCATCAATATCTGCAAATTTTAACATCTTTCTAAGTTTGGGGAACATTCACCCCAAACTAGATGAATAAGAATTACAAAATTACAGCCCAGGAGGAGGGCTCTCCCTGCCACGGCTGGACCCTTTCTGCAGGCCCCTTCTCTTTTCCTTCCAAAGTAAGCAGGACTTCAAGCCTGGAGCTCACAGGGAAGGTTTGCTATGATCCCACAAGGCCCTTGAAGTGACGGAATAAGAGTCGCTGTCTCTGGGCTGTCCCAGGCTACACTCCGTCTGATAGGGCACACTTCAATGGGTACAGCCCTCAGCCCTGCATCCTGGCCTGGCTGGCCTTCTTGGTCACCTTCCTGGGGGCTGGGGCACAGCTAATGAGCCAGCATCTTTCAGTGCACCCCAGGGCTGCCAGGCTGGGCTTCCAGTATCTTGGGGGCTTCCTGAGCCCTCACAATGTCTTCCCAGTGTGACTTTGTCCCGTGCCCTGAACGGCACCGAGGAGTCTGGGAATGAGCAAGTCTGGTGAGAGTCCTGATTGAACCTCCAGCCTCGGACGCGCTGGACTCCCTGTTCGCTCGGAATGTGAGCTCTTGTTTATAACGGACAGCGCTGGCATTTGCTCGTAAGGTCTTTATGAGGCCAGGCCTGGAAATCACGTGGAGGGCGCAGGGCTTCAGCGGCCCCCTGGGCGGGGCTGCAGAGCTTTCCCAAGCTGAGCTGGCTGACATCCAAGACTGCATGGACTTCCTAGCAGCTCGTAGAGAGGGAAATCTTCCTGATTTATAAGAAAACGGGATGCTTTCTGTGAGAGCCTTTCGGGACTGGCAAGCAGGACCCTGGCACACGTTGAGAGCACTGAGTCCGCATTGATCCCATGTGACATTTGACTAAAGGTTTTGTAAACTTCTGCCTCAGAAAGGCTGCGGACTCTGGCTCTTATCAGAGCTCGCGAGAAGAGAAATACTCTGCACGAAGGACGAATGGGTACCTTGCAGGTCACATCCCAGGAAACCTGCTCCGGGGAGGAGATTCCTGGATGCCCGTGGGACTAATGCTGTAGAAGGGGCGGAGGGCAGTAGGGTTGGCCAAAGCAGGGCATGGAGACTCAGTGCAAACCCCTGAGGCTACCGCCAGCCCTGCCAGGCACGAGGAGCAGGCTGCTGCGAGGGGGCTGCCCCTGGAGAGGGCTCAGCTGAGACGCCCTATAGGCAGCTCTCCGAGCAGTGGGGATGTAGGGCTCTCACGCGTGAGGGCTCTGCGAGAGGCACTGCCGAACCCGTCACGCGGTGGAGGAGCACCAGGCTGCAGGTTGACTCCGGTGCGTATGCTTCAGGTGACACCTCCGCCTGCGCCTCCTGGGCACTCACCTGCAGACTCGTAGGCTCCCTCTCTCCAGCGGAAGTGTACTGGCCGTGTGACTGTTCTGGAGACGCCTGCTCCTGAGAGCAGCCTGCAGTCAACGGGAGCTGGGCATTGGCGGGTAAATCCTGACTCCTGCACAGACCATCCCAAGGCAGTGTCTACACACCCTCCAGAGCTCCCAGCAGGACGAGCTCCAGCTACCCGAAGTGTGACTTGCTGGACAAGACGCCCGTCACTGGCTTCCTCCCGCCTTGCCTCCCCAGCATGTCCCCTCCCGTGGCTCCGGGTTCCCCGTGTGCAGACAGTCCACATTGGGTGCCTGCCTCCGAGTCGGCTTCTGGAGATGAGAGACACCCTCTGCCTGGGTCTGATGAAGCAGGACCCTGAGGACGGTGAACAGTGCCTCTACTCCTGAGTGAAGCCCCCTGGGGAGGGCATGGTGGAGGGTCTCCCTGACCCCAGCCCCCTCCTCCCCTCCAGACGCTCAGCAACACCCAGGCCTGTCTTGCCCTCTGCGTAGTGAGGCCTGGAGAGCTCACCTGACTCAGAGGCAGAGCTGATTGCCTGGATGAAGCCCCAGGCCCCCACCTGATGCAGGGCAGGCTGTTTTAGAAGGTCTCTCTTCTACACCCAGGCAGGTTCCAAGTCCTCTTAGCAGCATGACCTGCTGATTTCTCTCATTTTTCTGCCCTCTTTGTTTCTGCTGTGGACGCATGAGTTTTTTTTTTTTTAAATCTCCAGGACAGAATTAAATGCTGTTATATCCAATCTTCTGGATCCTACACTCTGCTTATCAAGGTAAGTGGACATCGCAGTTGTCTTCCTGTTTGTCTCTTCCACCATTTCCAGGAGGAAGAAGTGGATTGAATCATAAGTTAAAATAGACCAGCAGCAAAATAATAACAATATAATCTATCTATCTATCCATCTACTCTTCCATCTATCTGTCTATCTCTGCGTATATGTGTGAGGAAATGTGCAAGTATTCGCCCAGCCCACACTGAGCGAAGATAGGACCTAAAGTCAGCAGAAAGTCAACAACGGGTTTGAAATCCAGGAGCAAAGCTTCCTTTGAACGCATACTGAAGATCACAAGACACAGCACAGGGCGTTTCTGAGCAAAACCTGGGAACAATATTCACAACTGGAGCGAATCGCACCCCACAGAGAAAGCCAGGCCACGGAGCCGCTTACCAAGGCAGCAACAGGCTTTCCAGCCAGTGTTTCTCCAAAAGCTGTAAAATATCCAAACCCCACAACTGCCAGTTGAGAAGCCCTCCTGCCCCGCCTTCGCTTCCCGTTAAAGCTGTGCCCTCTGCCGTTGCCATCCGATGCTTGGCTTGTTCTGAATAGAATGAAGTCGGTAAATTTACACACGCCCAGGGGGGTAGCTCTCCCTTTCGCATCTCAGCCCAGAATAGAAATTTTCCCTTTGTTACCATTTATTGTGGGAGGGAGGCAAGTGGGGGAAGTGGCTGAGGTCGAATTTCAGATGGTACCACGTTGAAAATGGGTACAACTTGCATTAGTCACGGCTCCCCACAGACACAACCACCAGGATGGACGTGCAGGAATACGTAAGAGGAGAACTGTGTTAGGGATTGGCTCACACAGCTACGGAGGCTGAAGTGCCACATCTGCCGCCTGCAAGCTGGGGACCCAGGAGAGCCCGTGGAATAATTCAGTCTGAGTCCAAAGGCCTGAGGACCAGGAGCTCCGATGTCGGGGGCAGGAGAAGGTGGACGTCCTAGCTCGCAGGAGAGAGAGCAAAGTCTCCCTCCTCGGCCCTTTTGGTCCATTCAGACCCTCAGTGGGTTGGATGAGGCCCACCCACTTAGGTGAGGACAGGTCTCTTTATCAGCCCACTGAATGAGGTGCTACTCTCTTCTGAAACGCCCTCACAGACACACCCAGAAATACTCTTTTCCAGCTCTCTGGGCAACGTTTAGCCCAGTCAGGTGGGCACATACAATTAACCATCACACAACCTCTGCGGAAAAGCAAGCTGAGTGGGGGCCGTCTTGGGTCGGTTCTGTACGGACAAGCAGGGTACCAGAGCCCTCTGCAGGAGCGGGAGGAGCAGAGCTGGTCTGGGCTGGCTGGGGAGAGGCAATCCAAGTGGCCCTGTGCAGGCCACCAAGGACACGGCCCTCTCAGAGTGTGAGTCTCACCTAGACATCCAGTATACCTGCTGTTTTGGGGTAGGACGCCCCATAAACTGCAGGTGGCTCCTGCCAGACTGAGAGTGGCCGTGTCTGGCCACGGGGTCTCAGCTGTGCTTCTCCTCTGTGGCCAGCCTGGAGGAGCCAGACCAACAGCAGCCAGGCCAGCAGACCTCCTGGAGGTGGGAGGGATCTAGTCCTGGTGGGCAGTGTTTTTTAAAAAATCACCATCAGGAAGGTTCTGGGACTTTGATCAGTGCCAAGCATTTTAGGGTCCAGGCCATGGCTTGCATCCCTCCACAGCACCATTGGAGGCCCTGACCACGTGTGCCCAGGGGAGTTCCGAAAGCTGGTCACAGCTCAGTTGCTAATATTGGCCCACCTGCATTCTCTGCCGGGTGGCAATGTAGAGGGTGACAGCTAACCCCGGACAAATTAACCAGTTGCCGTCAATGTACAGGCTAGGCTGTGTGCGACCCATGCTCTGCACAGACTGTTCTCCCAGTGGCTGTGTCGCCGTACTGAAATGCGCTCGAGCTGCCCAAAGGTGAGCTGTGCCCCGCTGGGGGCACGGCGAGGGGGGCGACTCAGATTTTCTTTGATCCAACTCGCCAGGTTGGAGAAAGCCAACGCGCCTCCCTGTCCTCCTGTGGGCTTCCTTGAAAATCAACAACCGATGAATCTCTGATGACCACAGACAGCAAGCGACACGAATTTTAGACCAGGAATGAAAGAAATACAAACAACAGGATGCTGATGGATTCGCTCTCCCTCCCCTCCGGTCCTGGCCCTCTCTCATTGCTTTGTGAAACCCCAACACCGCACTGGAGCTTCAAAACTCCTGCCGGATCGCGTGGAAGTGGCTTGACTTCTTCTGTCAGCTTTTCGAGAGTGGAACCGCCATGGCCTTTCTCTCCTCCCGCAGATGTTTGACAAAGTCCTCCCTGTGCTAGGGGGGGAGGGCCCAGCCCTGCCCTGGAGATCCCACCTTCTCCAGGAGGCTGAGGAGGGCTCCTGGCTCCTTGGGGAGAGACCTCCTCTGGCACACAGCCTGTGGGGCTCCAGAAACCAGTGGGCTTCTCTCTGAGCTGCAGGCTGTCTCCTGCCAGCCAGCTGTCTGACTGCTAGTTTTCCACTGGTTAGCTCCCTTCATCTAAGTAAATCCCTGAGCTAGAATTTTTTAATCCCCGGGTTGTACCAGATACTATTCATTTAAGGTGTAGACTGAAATAAAGAGTCTGGGCAAAGGTTAATTAAAGGAGTTTATTCCATAATCAAGGTGAGGAACTCAAGTCCCGGGAAACAGTCCGACAGTGTATTCTGAGGAACCGCTCCGAGGTCTGCAGGTCTGACACAGTTTACATACCTTCAACAAAGCAGTGTCTGTGCCTCTGGTAGTCAGCTACTTCAACGGTAATGAGACCTTTCTGGTTATCCGTCAGACAAGGCTTGTGATGTGGTGTTATCCATGTGCGGAGGGAGGCAGGGACCAGGGTCGTGGCTTTCCCCCAATCTCTGAGAAACGTGGCTGGGAACGTGAGAGCGAGGGGCTGGCTATCTCTGTCGCTGATTCGTCCTGCTGGTGTCTGCCGCCATGAGGTGAGGGCTGCAAGGTCACTTAGACACAGGCTGAAGGTAGCCTGCATGCCGCTTCACAGCACAGCAGGGATTTCTGTACTGACTTCAAGCCTGTGCGGCCCGCTCGCTAGGTTCTCCTGTTTGTCAGGGGCAGGGGGCCAAGTTACAATCGCAAAGGGTATGAGGGCCTTTCCCCAACACCTAAGAATACAGTAAAAATACTTTCTCGAGTCCTCGAGTCCTAAGGAACATGGAGAGGTCGGCTCTGCACCTGCAGACACGTGTCCTCTCTCCCTTCCGGCTCTGTTGAAGCTGGGGCTGACCCTGTGCTGTGAGTGGACAGGGCTGTCAGGGGCTGGTCCTGGCTCTCCCCACATGGCGGGGGGATCTCCACGAGCCAGCTTTGGGCTTCCTTCCTTTCCTGTGTCCGTTGGGCCCCGGGCTGCCGGGGGCTGTGATGGGCGGCTGTGAGGGCCCTTGGTGAGGTGAGGCAGATGTCTGTGCTCCGCAGATCTTCAGTTGCAAGGAGGGGCCTGGGAAGCTGTGGCGTTTCTCCTGCAGAGCACCCCGTGGTGTGATCTCGAGCTGCCAGCAGTGGGGCTATCGAAACATGGTCCTGACCACAGGGTCTGTCATGCTGTGCCAGGAGGACCAGGGGGAAACCAGGAGCTCCTCTAGGGATTCCCAAGGCAGCCATGGCCATGACCATCCTCTGACGCGGAGTCGTGAGTCAGCCCATCCTCTCACAGATTAGCACAGGACCCTCAGCCGGGGCTGCCCCTCCGCAGGAAGCCCCCCTCCCCGTGAACCGGCGGACCTGGACTCGTGCTGCCCTTGGCCCTGTCGCTGCCTCTGTCATCTCTCAGCTGCCGCAGTAGAGTTGAGCTAGATTGAGAATGTTCCTCCCCCAAGCTAGAAGCCTCGGGGGGCAGGGAGCATGACTCAGCTCCCAGGCCAGTTTAAAAGTCAGCTCCTGTGTTTCAAGCCTGGTCAGTGCAATGCCTTCTGGGGGCAAGTGGCCTCCAGTTCTCCATGCTCCCCACCCCTCCCTGTTGTAGGCCTGGGCTTCGTGCGTTTGCTGTAGGCACCAAAGGCGTGCGGAGGTGTCACCCTCTAAACCTCAACTGGCACCAGGGTCGTGACTTCAAGCCCATCAGGAACCACAGCCTACAGGCGGCTGGGCACCCGGGCGGCTTCTGGGGGATGGGGACAAGAGGCCAGGTCTGCATGGAGATCTGCAGGCAGGTGTGGCTTCCCTTTGTGCCTCTCCATTCCGTGGCCTGTGCTTTGCTGTCTGAGCTCTGATTCCAACAATGAAACCGCAGGTGACTCACGGAAACCTCTGAGGGCGGCGGGGACTGCCAGAGAACACGAGGAGCCTCGAGCCGAGAGCTGGTCCCCGGGGGCTGCCTGTTAGAGACCCGCCCCCTGCTCTGTCCCCTCCTTGCCCCACCCCCCTTGGTCCCTGGGCCACTTCCTGAGGGTCTTCCTGTCTTGGTTCAAATCTCACCTTCTCAGTGACACCGGTTCCTGGGAGGCCTGCGCCTGTCCCCAGCCCTCTGCTCCCCTTTCCTCACGGCCTGTCACCGTCTGCCTTCCAGACTTGCTTCTTCTCAGTGATTTCTGATTATGGCTGGCTCCCCTTTCACTAGAACACAGACTCCTGGGGGCTGGATCGTGTCTTGTCCAGAACATGCCACCGGCTGAGCAAAGCGCAGGTTGGGGTAAATGTCTGTCAGAGTGAATCTAGTGCAAGTTGAGCTGTGGGAGCCTGGCCTCGCCTCCCCAGTGTCCCATCCTCATGGTGAGGAGCTGAGGCCCCCAGGGCCCACCCACGTGCTGGAGACCATGTGGCGGCCCTGGCAGAGTTGGAGCCTGTGGCCTGGGGTCCACCCAAGGACTTTCCGATGGTTCACCATCCCAACCACGACCTCTCCCTTGGCGTCGTCCTCCTGGCATTCCCCTTCAGACCACGCAGATGCCTGCGGACAGTGCTCTGGGCACTGAATGAATGGGCCAGCGGGTGGGTGTGGAAGTCTCTGACCACCACCCCGTGCAGCACGGACGGGACACAGTGCACAGATTCTGGAGCCAGGCCCCCAGCACCCTGCCTGGCCTGGGGCAAGCTGTGCCACATGTCCGTGCCTTAGTTTCCCCATCTACACACTGGGGATCGTAAGAGCAGTGCTTACCTCCTAGGGTTACTGTGCCGATTAAAGAGGAAAATGTGGGGACAGTACTTAGGACGGTGCTGGCCCTGTCGGGGGAGGGACTCTATAAATGCTCCTTTTTCACCAGTAACAGCAGGAAGTGCTCCTGTTGCAGGGCTCAACATATGGGTAGAAGGAAGGAGCGAGGTGGGGACGTCCTGGGAGGGATCTCAGGCACCTTCCGGGAGCACCTTCGGGGAGCACCTTCCGGGAGCTCCATTGAGCAGGAAGCCTCCAGCTATCTTGGCTTTCTTTCTGGAGCCTCGGCCGCCCTTTCTCTGTCTTCTCCTAGCTCCGCAGAAGCTCTTGGCTCTTTCTGCAGCAGCGTGTCCCCTGAAGGCATGTCGTGTCCACCCCCCCACCCCCGCTCCTCCCCGCCAACTTCCTCTGCAGCCCTGTCTACTGGGCTGCTGCTAACTGGCCAGGTCCTGCTCTGCCCGGTGGCCCAGGGGGCTGCCCCTTCCCTCCACATCCGGGCCAGGCCTTGAGGAATGGGGGAGGATGGCTGTGACGTGCACCTGCACCCCTGACCTGCCCCCGGGACCAGGGACCAGGAGGGTGAACCCTGTGGGCAGAGGAGGCGGATTTCAGAAGAAACTGTAGGGGAAGTGGCTACAGGGGCACTCGCTCCACCGGCTCTCCCTCCAGCAGTGCTTGGCCCAGCACACTCCTGGCCCCTCTCCAGCGCTGTAACGCTGGCCATCGCCTCCCACTCCACCTAGGCGCGTCCTGCCCACGGCTGCGCGGAAGCGGGTCTCGCTCCCGCCAGCCTTGTGCTCGCAAGTGCAGGCTCCTCTCCTTCCCCGGGGAGCCGGCTTTCCAAGCAGCTCTGGCGCCAGCAGCTGGAGTCTTTTTTTAGGGAGGAGCGGGTAGCTCTGCATTTGTACTGAATGTTCTGAGTCCTGGCCTCTGCAGGGTGCACTAGTGGGAACCACCTAACGGGAAAGGGAATTGCCCCTGAGCCTCAGGCTGGCTGACATTCCAGTGGGCTGCCTGACGCGCTTTCTCCAGGGTTCCATGGAAAGAGCAGCTGCTGGTCTGGGTCCCTGTCCCTCAGTCACTTTCCCGTCCGGGCTCCCCTGCCTTCCTGATCCTGTCCTGGCTCTGAAGGAGGGATGAGCCCCAGGTTGCACCTGTCCCTGCTTCTCCCCCTGCTCAACAGAAGCTGCAGACCCCTCCTCCCCCAGGAACCTCAGAGCAAAGGCCCAGGAGATACCAGTCTCCACGCTCTCTGGGGAGGGGCCTGGGTCTCCAGGACACATGGCTAAGATGCTCTCCAGTCTACCCTCCTTGCACCTGAGGACCCACTGGTTGGCCTTTGCGGGTTGGCAGCTCCCCAGGGCCCCTTGCTCTGATCATCGCAGCCTGTGGGTAATGGGGAGCATCAGACTTCCACCTCTCCAAGCTACTGTCCAGAGTGGGGGCAGCCGGAAAATCACCTTCGGGGAGGAGCAGAGCTCCATCGGCACCATCCATCCCGAGGGCCAGAGCTCTCGCCCACAGCCCCTGTGGTTAACTTCCCCTCTCTCCTTTCTGTGCCCTCTGCACCCCTCCAGAGCAGAGGTCCTTGTGGCTGGTGTGGGAGGGAAAGGTTGAAGGAGGGACCGCGGGCACAGGGCAGGCATGGGCAGGGCCTGGGGTGCCTTTGCTTGGCTGGCTGGGGGTGGCCTTAGCACAGACTTGTTCCTGGTGGCTCTGCACATTGTCACCACCCTGAGCTCCCGGGAGGGGCCCCAGAAACGATAGCGCCCACATGGTCAGCTGCCTTCCTAGAAGGTGTGGGATCTGCAGTCCTGATGGCCATGATCTCCCTTCTGCTTCTGCTCTTCAGACTCAGCTGCTCTCTGCGCAAGGCGCTGGCCGGACCTGCTGTCGGTGGCTGGATTTCTGGCCCTCTCCCTAGCAGTGTTGGTAGGGTTCCCTTTGCCAGGATGAATGGGGATAGAGCCACAAGTGGACCCTAACTTTAGATCCCAGAGGAGGGCGTATCTACAGGGCATTAAGGAGAAGGTGTGACTGGCCACCAGGGTTCCAGCCTCTCTCCTAGGGACCTGCCCCCAATGGATTCAAGTGCAGGGCTGAAGCCTTCCCTCTGGGGGGGGGGGTCCCACCCCCATGGCTCCTGGCCCAGAGCAGGAACCTGTCTGTCTCTTCCGGCCCAGGGACAGCACAGGGGGCCACCACCCCCCGTCAGTCAACAGGCTTAGGTGCTGGAACAAGTAGTGAAAGGAAGTAGATGCCTGTCAGGGGGGCCCGAGGCTGGCGGGAAAGAGAGTGGAAACCAGTCTTTCTCCAGGTGTCCCAGTTCAATCTATGTTTACCTGCACAAGCGGCCCTCCCTCCCAGACGTGCCTTGGGGTGGGGATCAGAGATGGAGGCCTCCTGTGCACTTTCATGATCTTCATGAGTTGCCCCTGCCTCTTATGGCCCAGTGCCCAGAATTTCCAAAAGCCTGGTGGAATGGGGGAGATAGAGAGAGAGAGAGGATGCTGTTGGCAGCAGCCTTGCTATCTTTCAAGACCCCAGAAAGTCTTCCATGGAGCTCCTACAGCCAGCATGACCCTGTCTTATGGTGGGGCTGGAGTGGGGTCCTGGCCACCCCATGCCTGGAATCCTGGGTCTTGTTCCACCTGCCCCTGGAGGCCTGTGCTCAGAGACCTATCCTCAGGCGGTCTCACCAGCAGGGGAAGTCCCGGGTCTGAGAGGACAGAGGGCAGGCGTCCAAGTCACAGGACAGAAAGGCAGGACCCCAGCACTGTTGGCACAGCCACTGTCATTCATACCTGCCCCACCCAGCCCCGGGCCTGTGCTCTCCAGCAGGCTCTGCATATCAGTCTTCCTTTGAATGCATCCAGCATTTGCCTCAGGCCTTTGACCGTGAGGAGAGGCTGGACTGACTGTGTGATGGTTCTGGGAGAGGAAAGAGGTCAGGAGCTGCAGGCCGGGCCAGCGCCTATCATCCGTAATGCCGATTTGCAGACTGACCTCGTTTCCTGTTACTCTGGTTGGGGCCTCGTGCTCGGTGAGGCTGACATCCAGGGCTCACTGAGAGAGCTGTACCAGGAACAAGTACCCCTGGGGAGGGGGAGCACTTTCTGGCAGAATGCTGGAGGTGGGGTGGTCCGGAGCCAGACCCCTCTGTCCAAGCGTGGACCCCTCCCCGTCCTGGCGGAGCCAGGCAGTGTCGCCTGTCCAAGCTGCTTCTCCTCTTTAAGGTTTCTGTGAGCCTCAGGAGCAGGATTGGGTGCTAGGCCCTGGGGCAGACCGTGTCTTCCAAAAGGGGTCACACCAGCCTCCACCTGGCCCACACGCTCTTCTTACAGTGCTGCTTTCAGCTCCAACCCTGAGAGAGGGTCCCTGTTCCCTCCCCCAGAACCCACCTCCCCAGCAGACTGTGCAGGGTTCATGCTATGAGGCCCTGAGGTCACCGCAGGTCACGGAGGCCAGGCCTGGCCGCTCTCTCCCTCTTTGGGTTTGCTGGCTCTGGGGGAAGCCAGTCGACATGCTGTGAGGACATTCAGGCAGCCGAGGAGTAGCCAACAGCAGCACCAACTTGCCAGCCATTGTCTTCGGACTGACGCTCATGGGACCTGGAGCCAGAGATGCCCAGGTGAGCTGGGCCCCAGTTATTGCCCCACAGAAACCCAGAGCGATAGCGCGAAATTGCTGTTGTCTTCAGTCACTGTGTTTTGGGGCGTTTTGTTACTCAGCCACGGCACCCGGAACAGGTCCCCAGAAGTAAAAGTAGGCCATTGTTGCATCATTGCATCCCAGACTGCAGGCAGAGGGAGACCTCTGAGTGCAATGAGGCTTCTTCCAGGAACCCGGGCCATCTTCTTCACTCTATGAATAAAATATCTGTTGCACCCATTGACCATGTTAGTATTGATTTCTAATGTTCTTGGCTGTGGCTATCTCAGCTCTGATAAAACTGAAGGTGAACCAGAGACCCACCACATGGCACACGCTCCCTGTGGGCCCCCACGGCACCTCACCACGCTCAGGACCTAGAGGTTCCGGGCTGCTCGTTAATTTTCTTCTTTTGCAACCAGAAAGCACTGAAATGCGAAGAAAGGGGCTGCTGCCCTGCAAGTCTGCCTGGACATCTGGAAACTAATTTTAAATATTTATATGTGGTCTGCAGGAGGCCACACACTGGCCACAGGAGCTTCAGTTACTCAGTGACCCATAGAGATAGAAAAGCTGTTTTCTGTGGAGAAAGCAGTTCATATTCCTGCTTGAAACTTTGCTCTGTTCTGCTTAAACGTGTTCGAAAAAACTTTGTACTCGTGAAAAAGAAAGTAGTCAGAAAGAGTCTAAGTGGCTACGGGGAAGGACGCCATGGGATTTGGAGTCCTAACAAGACGTAGCACTGGCTACGGCCGTCCAGCTGTGCACGTTTCTCATCAGACCTGCTCAGAGCAGGTCGCAGCTTGCAGCAACGGCCAGTGGAAAGTGACTCCCATGTCCTGGTTGGGGCCAGCTGGACTACTGCGACACGGACAGTGTGTATGCTCACCTGTCCCCCTCTCCCTGGGGGCACCAGCTCCCACCACAGGCAGGGGAGGCCTTGGGATCGTGTTCTGCGGTCTGGTCCCTGAATCCTCTGCATCTCCGTTCACGGTCCCTTGTTTGCTGGCCCCCTGTGAGGGGCCTGGTGGCAACAGGGCCACCGGAGAGGAAAAGCCTGGGTTCCGAATGACTGTGTGGAGCAGACACCCTCCCCGACCTGCGTTGGACTGGGGCCGGCGGAGGGGAACAACACTGATCCTGGTAAGTCACAGGCACAGCCAGGTGCACACCTGTGAGCACCTGGAGGACAGGTACACTTCTGCGTTTCCCGTCTTTGCAGAGTCCAGCTGGTGACGTTGCGGAGTGAGTGGGAGAGAAGGATGCCTTTCCCCCAGCAACATGGGGTTGAGTTTCCTGTCGTTTGTTTCCACAAGACGAAGGAGGGAAAGGGGCTGAGATCAAATGCTCCGGATGGAAAAGCTGAGAGTGCCAAGCTCTTTGCGTCTTCTCCCTCGTGTAGACAAAAAGCATACTTAGGAGCTGAGGCGGGTCAGCTTTCTGTGCAGGCCGGATGGCCTGGCATGTGTTCACCCTCCTTTTGACTTGCGCACTGTGTCCTGGCCGGGCAGCCTCCCTGAACAGGTAGGCGTAATTGTTTTCATCCGTAACCACAACTGGCAGAAGAGAATGAGGGAGAGGAAGCTCTGTATATCCCCAGTCCTTTCTATGGCTGTGTCTTGGAGAAATCTGATTGTCTGGAACTGCAGACAGTAATCAAGGCCCCGCAGGAGGACCAAGGTCAGAAGGGGTTTCCACGTGAGCGTTAACCTTGCACACTTGAAGTGAAGACAGGCAGGTTCTGGAATATTTTGTGTACGTGCTCACATACTCACCCATAGAGGTACTAAGGTCTCCCTCCTCCCTGTCATTCTGGGTCCCGTGACCCCTCAGGGACACAAGCCTGTTCAGATTCAGATGGCCCCGAGCACCACGGGAGTCAACCTGCACATCAGAGTTCACACTCACCGACAGCAGCCATCACTGCATTTTAATCAGAAAACAACTGGAAGAGAAACGTGCAAATGCTGTAAACTGGCTGAAATCTGTTTTTAGAAGCTGGTATGTTTGGAGTTAAAACACAGCCATTAGATTTCCGGCACCGTAAGTGATTGCTTCGTGCATCTTCTGGTGAGAAGGGAAGTTTTCAGTGGAGACCTGGAGGGGCTGGAGCATTTCCACCTTCTGCTTCATTGCAGCCCCGGCGTGTGCTGTGGTCAGCGCATTGGCACCTGTCCACACTCACACGGATTCTACTGGACTTTGAGGCTAGAAATGCCCAACTTTCTGGAGTAGTTTAGGAAGTTCTTTGAAAAATGGGGCTACAGAGCACTGCAGCCAGAATCCGACAGCTGGCATGTGCCTTTGTTTTGAGCTGCAAGAATGATCTTGGGCAGGACCTTGCGTCTCTGCAGCGTTCGGGGCGTGACTTAGGTCTTTATTGCGCAGGCCTGTGCCGTGAACCTTGGGTCTGGCCAGGGCGGGGCGGTACCCCGGCCACATTTTAGTGCTGCGGGCTGGGGACATAGGTTTGGATGGGGCTCCCAGGAGTTAAGGTTTTCTTCCCATCTTTGACGTGCTGTGGGATGGTGGATTCCATGTTACGATCCTGTTGGCTGACTCCTCCCGTGGGAGACAAATTCCTCTGAGCTGTGGCGCGTTCCCGAGGATGACTGGGCTGTGGAGAAATGCTTCGTTCTCTTCAGCAGACAGACTTGTTTTTCTCAAGCGTCGGGGGCGGGGTAGCACGGCAATGACGTCGCTTTGCTCCGACTCTCCCTCCTTCCTCCCTGAGACTGAGGAGTCATGAAACCTCGGTTAAACTGCGTGAAAACCCAAACATCCCAGCCTGGGCCGGGATGACCAGGAGCAGCGGGAGCAGCAGGATGACCAGGTTGGGCAGCTCGTGGATAGTGATTTCAGGACCCTAACTTCTTTGAGACTCTTCCAAGGGGGAGGCGGGGTCTCTGTCCCCTCCCTCGATCCCGGGTGGGTCTGTGACCACTCACCCCATAGCCTAGTGATGTGGAAGGGAAGGAGGTGACCTCAGAGGCCTGGCAGCTCTGCCAGGTCCTTCTGGGACGGCTGCTCTGGGGATGCTCCCTCCCAGACCGTGTGGAGAGGCCGTGTGCGAGCATTTCTGGTCTTACTGCTCCCATGGTCCCCAGCCTTGGAGTCATCGCACCCCAGGCTCCAGCCTCAGAGGGCTCCAGCCCCCTGCCGTCTGGGTGACCCCTGCTAGGGGCGCAGACCCTGGGAAGCAGAGCCAGCGTCCTTGCTGGGTCCCCTGCCTGGATTCTGACCCATCGTGCCTGGGAGCCTGGCTGATGTTTTAAGTTGGGGTGTCCAGGACCCAGATGGGCATCCCTTCTTAATGGATGTGAGAGCCGAGGTAAGAGGGACAACAGCAAAAACGTCAGTGGCCCTTCCCAGGTCACACCCTCCTCCAGGCTCGTCACAGCTGCAACAACAGCCTGAGGCCAGAGACGGGAGCCCTGGTGCCTCGCGGTCAGCGGCTCTTGGTGGCTCTTGGTGGCCACCACCTCCTTGGTTGAAACCTCGTCCTGCTGGGAGGGCTGAGGTTCTGTTGTCGGAGGCCTGAGGATCGGGGCGGTTCTTAGAGGAGAGAAGGAAGAGACCACCCAGAGAGGGATGAGCAGGGAGGAATGACGCCGCCCCCATGAGGCCCAGCTGGTGTCCTCTGGCCAATGTCCTGGACATCCCTGTATTTGCCTGCTTCCATGCGTGTTTGCGGAAGTGCAGCCAGGCCACACTCAGCCTGACCGTGTGGGGAGGGCCCCGCGTGCGCCCTTTGCTCAGGACTTGTTAGGGGTGCCAGTGTGCACCCCCGCTGTTTCAGGCTGTGAAGTGAGGGGCGGCAGCAGACTGCTGCTCAGGCGTCTTCTGAGAGAAAGGGCAGCGCCCAGCACAGCTGTCTGTGCGAGCCTCGGGCTCTGATCTTCTTCTTTTTAGACCAGTTTTAGGTTCACAGCAAAACTGAGGGGGAGGTACAGAGATTCCCATAATCCCCCTGCCCCACCCCCCATGCACAGCCTCCCCCTCTGTCAACATCCCCACCAGGGGGTATGTTTGTTACAATCGATGAACCTGCACACATCGTCTCATCTAAAGTCTGTAGTTCACACTTGGGCTCGCCCCTGGTGGAGAGCGTTCTGTGGATTTGGACAAATGTGTGATTACGTGCATCCACCATTACAGCATCTCAGAGTCGCTGCCCTGCAGGCCGCTGCGCCCTGCCTGCTCGTCCTCCCCTGCGCCCCGCCTGCTCGTCCTCCCCTGCACTCTGCCTGCTCATCCTCCCCCGCATCTCCAGCAACCGCTGAGCCTGATCCTTGTGCTGTCGCCACCGTTTTGCCTTTTCCAGAATGTCACAGAGTTGGAATCGTGCAGTATAGCCTTTTCAGACTGGCTCTTCCACTTAGTGAGGTTTATGTAAGGTTCCTCCGTGTCTTTTCATGGCTCAGTAGCTCATTTCTTTTTATCTCTGACTAATATTACATCGTAGGATGAACCTCAGCTCATTTATCCATTCAGCTACCGAAGACGTATTGGTTGCTTCCAGATCTTGGCAATGATGAGAAAAGCTGCTGTGAGCATCCGTGTGCAAGAATTTGTGTGGACATGTTTCCAGCTCATTTGAATAAATACCAAGGAATGGAGTTGATTGCTGGAACACTTGGTAAGAGCATGTTTAGTTTTGTAGGAAACCATCAAACTGTCTTGCACAGTGGCTGGACCATTTTGCGTTCCCACCAGCCAGGAGTGAGAGTTTCTGTTGTCCGTATCCTCGCCAGTGTTTGGTGTTGTCAGTGTCCTGGATTTTGGCCGTCCTGGTAGGTGTGAGGTGACATCTCATTGTTGTTTTAATGTATCTGCTTTTATGGGGCTTGGTAACGTGGAGGGCAAGGCTGTCTGTTAGGAAGACACAGGCAGAACGTCCCCAAACTTGAGTAACCTGGAAGTGAGATGAGCTGTCGCTGGCAATGGGAGGAGGGAGAGCCAGGATGAACCACAGGCCGGGGCCAGGCAGGGCCAGGCAGGTGCCAAGAGCGGGATGGACTGCTGCCCATGGAGACGGGGCCAGGACCCGGGGCCTTGCTGGCTGAGACCCCCGGAGAGGAGTGCCAGCTTCCGTCCTTGGTCCCTCCTGGTCCATGCGGCGGGGCCCTCACCCTGCCCTTGGCTGTGCGGATGCTGGATTAGAACTCCTGCAAGGAGTGGAGTGAAGCTGGGGAGGGGGAGGGAGGGTTCTTAGGAGGGTCAGGAGTGGGGGTGCCCCCTTCCTTTGTGTCGTGGGACGCAGAGCCCGGACTCGCCCTTCGTGCAAACTCTCGACGCCCACGGAGCACATGAATATCCCCAGCTCCAGGGATCCTAAGCTGGGAGACTCGGTCCCCGAAGTCACTCTGAATTTAGCGTTGCTTCTCGAGGGGTCCCACGTGAGAAAACTGTGGCTCACACAGGGTTAGCAGTCCGGCTCCCTCTCAGCAACAGTGAGTCGCTGAACTTCCAGGAACAGCCATGGCCGTGCTGCCTGAGCTGTGGGTACAGGAGCCACCAAATCCAGGAGCTGCGGATGGCAGATCTGCTCTGTCCCCAATGCGCCCAGCACAGTGGATGCCTGGCCGTGTCATTCCTGTGTCCCTTGGTTCTGCCTCCAGGTTACGTGAGCCTGTCTTAGCTCTCCTTCTCTGCAGTCCGGGGTTGGGGGCCAGCTGGAGGGGACGAGGACTGGCAGGTGAGGCACCCACACTGTTCACCGTGGTTTCTGAAGGCCAAGGGTGAAAAGATTGTTATCATTTACTTCCTGGCCCAAACTCTGAGATACGAAGAAATGGCCAGGGAGAGCGTGTAGACGGGAAGATGAGGGACCCAGCGGGGAGCCCACTGTTTGCACTTGGAACACAGGAAGATGCTTTCTCAGGTTCTTCAGTGTGTGTGTCTAGGGGGGGGCCTCTGGAAACGGTTTATTTGGGAGCTGATGGCAGAAAGTCCTGCTCAGAAAGGGGAGTGGGGAGACAGGGAGGGAAAGGGGGAACATAACAGAGGACCGTGTACCAACTGAGCCCTGGGCCGCGTCAGCACCTGGGGCTCGGACGCTGCGGATGCCTCAGGCTGTCCCGGCCAGGGCCAGCACCCCCTTTCTCCTCCCTGCACGCCCTTGGCGGAGGCCACCACTGGAGGCTGTGGCTGAGGGTCGGAGGCCTGTGACAAGGCCAGGCACCCATGGTGGCCGCTCCAGGGCACTCAGGGCAGCTCGGCTTCATGCTCTGCTGTAGGACAGTCTGAGCTGAGGCCTCGCAAGGAACACACACACTCTGGACCGTGACGAGGACACAGGGTTTGCAGCAAGAAACATTCCTTTGAAAAGCGATCCCCCTCACGATGCGCGGCAGCGTCCCACGGGTCCTCCTGTTTCTGCAGGAGCAAGCCCAGCTGCTCCGATGACAGCCCAGCCCAGACCTGCGATGGAGTCACAGTGTGCCAGCTGTCGGCAGGGCCCACGCAGCCCCGCATGGCCTGGAGGCGGCCCTGGCTCTGGAGAAGGAGCTGCTCCCTCCGGACCCCTGCTCTCTCCCCTCAGCCCCCGCTGATCAGACCACAACTGCTACCGGCCTTGGGAACAGGCTGGGGGTGGGCATTCGGCCTGAGCCAGGCCATCTGAGAGTCATTCTTCCACCCTGGCTGGTGAACAAACCACTCTCCTGTCTCGGTCCTTGCCCTTCTCAGGACAGCGCAGTTTAAAGCGCTCTCTCGCAGGTGAGCACACGTGGCCTCACAGCCGCCCACACTGTGCTGCTGGAGCAGGCAGAATGTCACTGTCCCCATCTTAGAGACATGGAGATGGGCCCGGGAGGTGGCTGGACTTCCTCAGGTCACTGACCCCGTGTGGGACCGAGGCCTGGCATCGGATGGCGAGTGCTCGGCGTCTCCCCTTCCGCAGACCGCATGGCTGTTGCCGCCATCCTCCGCACCACCTCAGGGCACCCACGATCACGGCGGGTGATGGGGGCTCCCCTACTCGCTGTGCCAGGAAGGGCTGTGCAGACTGCCCGGGAGGGCCCAGATCAAGCAGTGCTCCTGCTGCTCCACGCACGTCTTCCAGAAAAAATAAAACCGTAGGAAACCCTGAGGCGAGCTAACAATTCTCGTGCCCATGTGCTTGCAGTGAAGGGCACTGAGGTCTGCCACTCACTCTGAAACGAGCGAGAGACGCTGGACAGACAGCTGGGTGGCGGGTGGATGCACTGAGAGGAGACGTGTGCAACTGTGGACGGAAGCTTCTAGGCGGTGGGTTCACTGGGCCATTCTGCCTGCTTTTCTCTGTATTGGCAATGTTCACAGAAAAACGTTGGTGAGTTCTTAGAGCCAGTAGCCCCTAGGATCTCCCACTCATTTCTTCATCCCCCGCTGATCACAGAATCAGGTTCCCGTGGTGGAGACCGGGCCACCTACCCAGGCTTGAAGCGCACACAGTGGGTGTTCCTGGAAGAGCAGCCTTGTCATGGAGCCCAGGCAGCCCCTTTTGGGGCAGTTAGCGGCCCTGGCTGGGCACTAACTCCCAGCAGCCTTCAGTCAGGAGATGAGCCCATGGGCCGACGCATCCCCACATGGCTGCAGGTGGCATGGCACTGCCCCATGCTGACAAACACTGGTTTACTCCTCATTTCACGTGAAGGAGGCCCAGAGAGGGCGATTCACCCCAGAGAGGGCACACAGCATGCAAGTGGCCACAGCCATCGAGAGGCCAGGCCCCTGAGCCCTTGGCTGGGGCTCTTTGATTATTCTCTTGCTCCTCATAAGGTTACTAAAGGGTAAACAAGACAGTCATTTGGGGCATTGTAGCAATTATTTGCAATGGGTACCATTTAACACACCAAAAACCACTGTTAACGCTCTATCTCCCCCACACAGGTCACGGCGCCATCGGGAGTTGTGCTCAGAGCCATTTTTCTAGGAGCAGTGACAGGTTTTGCTGACTCAGGTGCAATGGAGCAACATCTGACAGGGCTAGCCAGCTGCACAGATACAGCCTGTGGTGCTGGAAAGGCTCTTCTTTGTCTGAAGTCCCTGATCTAAGCAATTATTCAACCTGAGACTGATCGCTTCCTGCTTGAGTTCACACTGAACTCTGCTGACCCAGTTTCACCAATCCTGAGTAGCCCTGTCCATACCTCGTTCACTGGGTGTGCAAGGCTGCTGTGCACCCGGTGGCTGCTGCAGATGTGCACTTGCTTCTGCATTCCAGCCTGTGCTCTCTGCCAGGCTCCAGCTGCCCTCCCTCTCAGGGCAGGCCCCAGCCTTGCCTCACCCGAGGGAGACCTCCCTGCTGCCCACTGAAAGAGCTTTCTTTCTTCTCTGGGGCTCTCTCGCCTCCTTTTTGTTCGGGCTTTTATTTTAAGTGTGTGGTGAGCTCCCCAGACCGTGGAGATCAAAGCAGGAGGCCTGTGTCTTTGTTCTGATAATGTATGTACATGAGCAAGTTGGGTGAGGAGCCGTGGGGCTCAGCATTCCTGTCACAGACACAGCAGTGCTGTGCTGAGGCTGATGACCACCGTGGACACCCCTGTTCCCCAAGTTACTGCCTCAGTTTACCCGAGGCAATTTGATTTGGAGCATTTTAATTTGGCTCTGGGTTTACTTATTTAGAAGGACCACAGACAGGTTTGCTGCTGTCTCTGGTTGAAAGTGGCAGATTAATCGTGTGTCTTTCTTGATTTCCTCTGAATCATCACAAAATCACAGTGAATGGATGCAGAAAGGTATAAATCCAGAGGGATGTGGACAACAGCAGACCAGACTTGACAACAGAATTTTGGAAAATGGGTAGTATGTGGCTTGGCAGAATGGATCAGCTGAGAACTATGGGCCAGCGAGTGTGCACACGTGTGCATGTGTGTGCGCGTATGTGTGCGTGTGTGTGGTGGGTAAGGGGATCATAAAAAGGAAATTTAAGGTTGTTGCAGGTCCTGTTGGTGCACAACCAACCCTTACTGACAGGCACAGAACAGCATCCTCCGGGATTCTGTGCCCAGGAACCCAGACAGGGCAGGGTGGGGCTGGCTTGTCGCTGCCCCTCTGCGTCTGGGCCTTAACTGGGGAGACCCAGGGTGTTGATCGGAGCTCCTCACAGGGGGCATGGGCTTCCACCCAGCACGGCGGCTGAGGTCTCAGAGGAGGGTTCCAGAGCCACCTGGCAGAGGCTGCTTGGCCTTCTGCGGCTCAGCCTCAGGAGCCCCACAGCCTGGCCTCTGCCATACTCTGTTGAGGAAGTGGTCATGAGCCCGCCCGGTTGAAGAGAAAGGTCCATAGATGCTCACCTCTCAAGGTGAGGGTACCGAGAACTTCGGAGCCACACCAAACCCCAGGGCACTTGGCATCAGAGGTGCCACGTCGCTGAAGCGAGGGGGCCTACTCTTAGGAGGACTGACTCAGGGAGGCTCTGAGCCTGGAAACCCCAGCCAGAGCGAGGACGGAGAACTCAGACTGAAAACAGATGAATCAAGAAAAATCTGCTTTCTGGGCAGTCAGCCGTTCCCGCTTTCCCCTCAGCTGCATGCCGATTGTGCTGTGTGGGCTGAATGTAGGAGTTTTCTCCAGCGAGACTGACCAACCAGAGAAAAGACGGACAGGACCCACATCTGGGGGTCGTGCAGGGACACAGTCAGGCACCCACCTGATCAGCCGACAGGCAGACAAGCAGATGACAAGCCCCACTCACCCACACTGAGCTTCCAGCCAGCCAACCGGGGCCTTAAGTATGGGCAGGATGTGCCCAGACCCCTGGGCATCGGGGCCTCTGTCGGGCATGACAGACACAAACGACAACGGACAGAAGGGGCTCAGGGAGAGGGGGACGGTGCAGAAAAGAAGGACACATCCACGGAACAGTAATGCGATGGAGAAGGGGGCATTCGGAATAAGTGAAAGAGCTCTAAGAAGTTAACATTATGTTGAAGAAGAAAAAAAGTCCAATTGAATTGGGGAAAATAGCGTAGAGGAAATCTCGCAGGAAGTGGGAGAGAAAGACGAAGGCGGGCACAGAGGGAGATAAAGCGTTAACGGAGGCGGTACAAGGTCTGACCAGCAGGAGCTACAGAGGAGGAAAGAGGCGAGGACGTCGTCAGAAACATTCACCAAAACAGGAGACAGGACAGGAGATTCTAGGCTGAAGGAGCCACCAAGGGCTTAGCACAGCGGTGACAAAAAGACCCCATCCATGCATGCTGCTGTGAAACTCGGGACATCAGGGAAAGAGAAGAAGCTAGAAGCTTCTAGAGAGAGAGAAAAAAACAGGTCACGGGCGAGGCTTTACGATGAGCCAGATACCAGCCCCCTCCTCTGCAGCACGGGGAGTGGGCCTGGCGGAGCGATGCTCCCGCCCTGGGAGGGAAGGACCTGCCTCCTAGCACCCTACGACCAGCTGAACGCTCGGCAGGTGCCAAGCACGAGTGGCGGATCTGCTCCAGGAAACTTGATGGACTGCGTGTGCGAACGCCCGCTTTCCCTTGTTTAGATTCCTGTGGCGTCTGTCAGGGGGGAGCTACAGCCACACCAACTGCTATTTATCCCGGGTTCACGTCGCCCCCCCGACATGCCTGCCCTTCAGGCTGGGCCCGTCTCTGCTTCCCTTCGTGGTCTGACTTCTCGAAGATGTAGACTACGTCAATGGTTCCAACATTCTTGGACCCACGGACCCCTCCAAGAGTTGATAAAAGCTACAGAAACTCTTCTGAAAAATATATGTATGCATGCACACGCAAGGTTGTGTGGACAGCCTCCGGAGAGCCCTGGGTGTCCTGGGCAGCTCCTCTGTCCCCTCGAACACTCTTCACATGCGTCCCATTTTCTCAACTCCTGCGTTATTCTTTCTCCTTACTTGTTTATTATAAACATAATACAATGCAGAAAGCTATAGCCAAAAAGAGTCCCAAGGGCTGGCCCTGTTGCTGAGTGGTTAAGTTCGTGTGTTCTGCTTCAGCGGCCCAAATTTTGCTGGTTCAGATCCCGGGTGCAGACCTACACACTACTCATTGGGCCACGCTGTGGCAGTGTGCCACATAGAACAGAATGACTCAGAACTAGGGTATACAGCTACGTGCCGGGGCTTTGGGAAGAGAAAAAAAAAGAGGAAGATTGGCAACAGATGTTAGCTCAGGGCCAATCTTTCTCACCAAAAGAGAGAGAGAAAAAAAAAAGTGCCAATCCACTCAATTCCCATTAGGCTCCATCCCCCCCAGGTGTTACTATTTACAGTCTGATGGGGATTCCTCCAGACGTTTCCAAACCTTTAACGTTGTGTGTGTGCCCGTGTGGGTGCGGGTGAGTTCATGTATGCATACATATCTGCATGTAAACAACCATATATTCACACAGTGTGGAAAAAAAAAAAAAAGAACGTATTTTGGATCATAACATACTTTTTCTGCCATTTGGCTTTTCGTGTGATAAATCATAGACCTCTCTTGACGTTCACCCATACAGATTTCCCACGTTGATTGTCAGTTCCACCATCTTCCTGGGGGTGAGTGTATTTTAATTAACTTAAATAATGCCTTGTTGATGGTCATTTCAGCTGTTTCAGTTATTGCTGCTTATGCAAACAGTGCAGCAACCCAGCAGGCTTTATATGCACGTGTTTAAAGAGTGGAAATGTGCACATGTATCTGCAGCCACTGTCTATCTCAGTAGGAATATGTCTGTAAAATGCCTCCTAGAAACAGAACTGCTAACTCATAGGTACACGTATTTACATTTCTTACAGTTATTGCCAATTTATTCCCCAACAAGCCTGTACTAATTGTGCTTCCACCAACAGGGTCTCAGGTGTCCTTGTCCCCACGTTCTCTCCGTTACTGGATGTGGGTGATGTTCTTGAAATACTGCAGATGGGTCAAAAAGAGCGTCTCAAGGTTGCTTGACACGTCATGCTCTTGGCCACTAGTGGGGTGAACGTTTTTCACATCTTTACGACCAATTTATTATTTTCTCCTGGGAATGGCCAGTTTCTTTCTGTATTAATCAGGCAAAGTAACACCAACTGTGGCCATGGACAGTCTGAAATCCGCGGGGCCGAACACGATTGCTTTGTTTTCTGCTGCCTGTGAGTGTCCTCCACTTGGAAGCCAGGCAGGTGGGCCTTGGGCCTCCAGGGTGCTGCGGGGGGCAGGGGGCACGTGGGGCTGTAGCCGCCTCTGCTGGGACGGGAGCCCCTACCCTGTGACGTCCCGGAGGCCAGACTGGGAAGTCTGTTGCCCTGGGGAGGCTGGGAACCCAGGGAGAGCCCGCTGGCTCACTGAAAGTTTGTCTTTGTCTTGCTAAAGTTTTTCTGAGTTGTCTGCCCTTTTCTTATTAATTTCTGAAAGCTCTTGATGCATTTCGGACATTAACCCTTAGTCCTGCCGTGGAACTTTAATGTATTTTCTCTTTACTGTTTTGCGTCAAAGCTGCTTGAATTCTCCATCCTTCCCATGCTTTCGGCGACGTGTGCTCCTGGGTCCTGGTGGTCCCTGGGGGCATCGGGTTCCCCGTTCGGCTCCAGGTTGACCGAGGTGATAAATACCTCCTCTTACGTTGTCTATTAAACGCACAGTTTTCACAGCACATTTGTGTTTCCTGCAGCGGGCGTGTATGCGTGTGTGGCTTGTGAGGGCCTGGGTTTCCGCCGTGGTTGTTCCCACTCTGCTCAACCAGCTCATGGCGAGGGCCCCTGGCTCCGAGTCCTCCGTCCCAGGAAGGTTCCAGTCTCGCCTCTGCCCCTGCCACGTGGCCGGCTGCCTCCCCACTCCTTCCTCGCGCCTCCTGCTCCTCCATCCTCCCTGACTGCCCTCCAGAGTCCTCGCCGGCTCCTGTGCCCGCCCCTCGGGCCAGCTCACCTGGCCCACATGGGTCTATGCCTTGCCCACCCGGCTGTCTCCCCACTGGCACTAAGACCCCCTACCCTGGAGTCCTAGGGTCCCCCCGTCTTCCTCCTCCTGCCTGCGGCCCCAAGGGATGCCCACAGACTTTCCCTCCCCACACCTGTCTCTTCTGTGTCCCTGAGAGACCCAGGGCCACTTCTGCTTTTCCTCCATAAGCCGCATGACCAGCCACACACATCCCATCCATCCCGACTGTGCTGGGTGCGACCTTCCTGCTTTGGCCCCCACCACTCCCCCTGGACCCGCAGAGGCGCCCCTGTCTCCGTCAGCCTTCCACACCTCCGTGTCTTCCCAGGGCCCTTCCTCTGGCCCAGAAGCCCCTGCTCCACTCTCCTGTCCCACTAAAGCTAGGCTCCGTGGGGGGCCAGGCCAGCGCCACTCCCCTGCATTGCTCCCCGAGCTGCCGAGCCCTGAGCCTTCCTCTCTGTCCACATCTCCACTGGTCAGAGCCATGCACCCCTGGTCCTCTTACCCTGCGACACCCTGTGGCTCGTTCACGAGACCTGGAGCTCCTGGAGGCTGGAGCCCAAATCCTCTGGGGCCAGAGAAGGCAGCCGTGGGGCAAGCTGTCTCTGGAAGGTAAGGGCACAGGGCCTCTGCCTGCAAGGGCAGGTAAGTATCTGGTGCCCAGAGAGGCGAGTGCCTGACCGTGCAGAGAGCCCGGGGTTCCAGCCAGGGCCCCGCCACCTCAGGGGAGCCGCACTATGGCTGGCGAGGTCAGGCCGCCCCGGCTCAGCCCTCGCAGTTCAGCCAGAGGGATCCAACAAGGCAGCTTGTGGCTGGATGCCTGCCTGCCGGCCCGCTGCTTCTTTTAAAAGAATGCCTTCTGCTCTTCGAATCCCAAGCCTCCTGCAACCCAGAAAAGATGCGGCTCCCCATGTGCCCTGCCACGGTGGGCTGCCGGCACCCCTCGGGGTGGGGACGACGGCTGGGGGTCTCAGCACTACGGGCTCCTGCTCGGCTGTCACTGGCTTGGCATCTTCCCCAAGCCCTGGATTGGAAGCTCTGCGGCTCCCCACCTCCTGCAGCGTGAGGTTTTGATTTCCTGGCACTCCGTGGCCATGGACGACCTGGGGGCTGGCCACTCGGCCAGAGCGCGTGCCCTGGTCACTGGAGGCTCAGGTCGGGTGCAGGCGGGGTGACCGTGGCCCTCTGTCCTCTCAGCGCGGAGTAACTGAGGGGGACCAGATGCTTTTCAGCCTCGGACTCGGGCCAGCAGGTCGGTGGAACCGTGGCTTCTTCAGGCTGGACGTTTTTCTGTAACGTCTCTGCCTGTCAGTCCATCTGGAAGCCTCGCCCCACCCCTGACTGTCTGCAGAGCTGGCAGACCGCCACCACACAAGCCGCCACCACTTCCTCCATCCTCCTTGGCAGACGCCACTAAGTGCTCACGGGTGGGGTCTGAACGCAGCCTCAGAATCCTTCTCAACACTTGCTGGGAGCTGCCATTCCAGACGGACTCTCCAGACCACCGTGCAGCTGGGTGAGCTAGGAGCCGTCTTCTGAGTGGACTCCTCATGGCTTGAGTGAAAACGCAGGCCACAGTGACCCCAGTGTCCATGGTGACAGTCCCAGACAGCACTGGGCAGGGGCGCTCCAGGGCTCCTGGCTCACCTCCCTTGTTCCCAGGGGAGGAACTGCAGCCCAGAGGAGGGGAGTGAAGGGTGGCCGATGTGTGTCTAAATTGGCCCTGTAGGACTACGGGGAGCATGTGCCCCATCTGGGAATGCTGCATTCTGGGGTCCCCTCCTGGGAATCACCTACGAGATTGACCTTAAAGGCTGGGAGAAGGGGCTGGCTCAGTGCCATAGTGGTTAAGGTTGTGTGCTCTGCTTCAGGGGCCTGGGGTTTGGCGCTTTGGATCCCGGGCACAGAACTACACATCACTCATCGAGCCATGCTGTGGCAGCCATCCCACATACAAAATAGAGGAAGATGGGCACAGATATTAGCTCAGGGCCAGTCTTCCTCAGCAAAAACAAAACAAAGGCTGGGAGGAGTGTGGCTGTGGGGAGCTTGGTGGCCTCAGTGCAGTGCTGCATCCCCTGAGGGCAGAGCGCACGCTCGGAGCACTGCACGAGTGCTGGTGCATGTCTCCACGCTGGTCCTCGAGTCTGTTTCCCCGATGAAGAGGCTCAGAGGGGCTGAGCGGCTTGTCCAGGATCCCTTGTTGGAAAACGCAGAGGAGGGCCAGGGTCAGCTCTTCTGTTCCTTCCCCTGAGCATCTCTACGGGTGCTGAGTGTCCGTGGGGGTTCCTTTGAACCCGCTTTATCCCCTTTGGGGTGTTTCCGCTTGTTAGAAAGAATCTCACGCTGTCAGGACCAAGGCTGAGGTTTTCGGTCACTGCCACGGGATACAGTAATGAAGACAGAGCATCTCTCAGAGTGGAAACCAGTCCCCACTATGGTCAGCCCGGAAGCATCACCTGGGACCCGTCAGAGGCTCAGCAGCTGTTCACGGAGATTCAACTGAAATTAGTCAGATTCACCTCTTTGCTAACAGCGCCTCTTTGCCCCGCAGATCGGCCTGGCTCGAGTCGTGTGTCTAGGAGACTCACGTATGCACGTCAGTCCTGTCACCGCAGCAGGTAGCACAAGGCCTCAAGTCCCCGAGGCAGCATGGCCAGTGCGGGCCCTGTGCAGGTGCGATGTCACTGTCGCTCCTTGACTGTGCTTAGTGGCGCTGGCAGACGGGGACGCGTTCACGGAGGGGACCGAAAGCGAGATAGAGGTTTCTGTCTCTGTGATCTATTGATGCCCACGACCCTGCATTTAGGGATTTAGAACAACAATCATGTGACTGTATGTCCTGATTTCATGGGTCAGGCGTTCGGGCTGCTGCAGCTTGGTGGCTCCCCCGTGCCTCCTGGAGCTGAAAGGGGTCACTTGGTGATACCCATCTGGCGGGTGGGCTGGTCCAGGGAGCCCAAGACCACTTCATTCACACGCCTCCAGCCTTGACGGGGCGACCTGAAGAGAGCACCAGCGTGGACTCTCCAGCCTGGCCATTGCAGGGTCCTCGGATTGTCCCCTGGTGGCTGACCTCTTCCTGAGTGAGGAGGTCCCAAAGAGAGGGTAGAAGTGAGGAGGCATCTACCATCCTGTCCAGACGTACCACAAGCTCTCTTCTGCTGCCTCACTTCGAGCAAGAGCATGTCGTGGAGCCAGCCAGGACCCCGGGCCAGTGGGCGGGGGGGCCGGCTGCCCCTGGCAATGGGGGGAGCAGTGGAGACCCTGCAGCCATCCTTCATCCACCACCGCACAGGTTGAGCCTCTGGCGTGTGGGGCAGGGAGAGGATGGAGTGGGCAGCAGGCAAGGACTGAGTCCTGCAGGCCCCCTGCTCAGCGCTCAGTGTCGCAGAGGGGTCTGGCTGTTTGGCCCATGTGGCCTTTAGAATCGCTCCCTGCCCTTCTCTGAGCCCTGAGAGGCTGACTCTGTGAGCCCGGGGCCCAGCGTCTCTCCTGCCCGAGGAGACAGGAGGCAGGAATTTGTCCTCCCAGCCCCATTGTGGTTTAGCAGTAGCTTGTTCCTCTCCCCATTCCCTTCTAGTACCCAACCCCGCCCCCCATGCCATCCCCCCTCCCCCCACCCCCCCCGCCCCCCCCCCCTTGTCCTCTTCCCGGTCCGCCCAGGCCGTTGCCGCAGTGTTGGCCAGCCTTGCACCTTCCCTGCTGGTCTTGCCAGTTCCCCTTGGACATGTGCCCTCATCACTCCCTCTCCTCTACCCTTCGCACTGCAGTGTTTCCCCACAGGTGCCTGACCCACGCGGCACATTTAAAAATAGTCACGTGAGGGGCCGGCCCCGTGGCCGAGTGGTTAAGTACTCGCGCTTTGCTTCTGAGGCCCAGGGTTTTGCTGGTTCGGATCCTGGGCGCGGAGATGGCAGCGCTTGTTAGGCCATGCTGAGGCGGTGTCCCACATGCCACAGCTAGAAGGACTCACAACTAAAACATACAACTATGTAGTGGGGGGGGGGGGGCTTAGGGAGAAAAAGGAAAAATAAAATCTTAAAAAAAAATAGTAACATGATCATAGTTTCATAATAAAAGAACATGACAAAAATTTAATAATCTATTAGTAATAAATCAACCAATGCTAAAAATAGCTTGTGACAATTGTCTTTTTTGGGAACTCCTAAGAGGTTACCAGGGATCTTTGGAAATTGAGGACTGTGTACTGGCGGTCGCTTCTTCTCCTGAATCCCCACGGCTCCTCAGGGCGGGCGTCTCCCATCCACCTTGGGAGCTGTGGCCCTGGGTGTGGCCGGCAGGCAGCGGCTTCTCATCAGGTTTAGGGGGCCTGAAGATCACCCCCTCCTCCAGACAAGTGCGGGATCCGGGTCCCACGTTAGGAGAGGCCATGGGGCCGTGAGGTGGGCTGGGTGGCGCCCAGGGAGGGAAGCTGGCGCTGCCCGGGGTTGCCGTGCCTTTATGCTGAGCCCAGACAGCTTTTGACGCTCAGCAGTCTGCCCGCATGGCCGTGTGGCTGTCTCTACCTCTGCTTTGCGGACGCGGACACCGGGCCGTGAGTGTGAAGCTTCTTGCCCAAGCCCCGCAGCTGGTCTGGAGGTCCTGCACGCTCACCGGGCCAAACCCACTGCCCTTCTCGCCACCACCCCCTTCTTGCGATCCCGATGATGCTGAGATGCTGAGGGACACTGGCTGGGGACTAGCTTGGAATATGGGGAAACCCGGGACGGAGGTCAAACATCTTCTGGGGATGTAGGTGCTAAAGAAAGAGGGAGGGGCTTATGCCTGGCACCTCGTCTCTGCAGCGCAGCCTCAGGGACCACCCACCTGCAGACGCCCCTCCTGGTAGGAGAGCCCAGCTGGGTTGGCCCCAGGCTGCACTAGGCCACCGTGATGAATGCCAGCTCCTCTGGCTCCTTCAGCACCAAGCTTCTCCCTCTTCTGCTCATGCTGACATCTGGTGACCCAATCAGCCCTGTCTGGGGCGCAGCGAGGGAGCAGGGCCCCGCGGCCGGCTAGTCTAATGAAGGAGCCGAGGGGCAGGAAGGCTCCTCTGCGGTGGAAGCAGGTGCAGAGCGGCTTCCTTCCAGAAGAACATGAGGCTTCCACCTGGGAGGGGGGCGAGGAGGCTGTGTTGACGCAGTGTCTGGGAGCCAGCCCAGGCTCTGATCCACCTGGAGCGTCACCTTCTCCTGTGAGTGCTCTGCACTGAGGCCACCCCACCAAGGAGCCAGGGTGACGCTGGCTGGTCTTGCTGCGTCCACGTGTCTCCTCCTTCCGGGCTACGGCCTCTGAGTCTTTTGTCCTTGTCTTAGCACCTCTGTCTCTGCTTCTCCAAATATCTGACAACACCCCGCCCCTCACTCCCCTGCCCCTCAGCACCGTGCCTCTGGGCAGCTCCGTGTGGAGCCCGGTCCAGCTTCAGGAAAATGCTGCAGAGAAGGTTTGTCCTAATGTCACACTGTGACCCCGACACTGGTCCACACTTCGGGCCGGCCTGGGTGTGAGTCGGGGCTTCCCGCAGGCTGGGCACGGAGGCTGTGTGCCCAGACAGGGCTCCCCCCCCAACTCTGGCCCGCTCCCCACACGTGCGGCCACTTCCTGAGGACAGAGCCTCTCTGCGGAGTTGTCGTTCTCCCCCTTCTCAGCGGTCCCCAGCAGGCCCCCGGCTGAGTCCCGAGTCCTGTGAGCCTGTACAGCTGCCCTGCTAGCTGCCCCTCTTTCAAACTCTCGGGGCTCCTCTGAGGGGGATGTGGGGTACCGGGTTCTTTCCTTCTCCCTCCCGCCCTCCCTGACCCTCAGCTGTGGCAGGCCGGCGTGGGGAGACGGGAGAATGATGCTCTGTGTCACTGCAGCTGGGTGACCTCCACACAGGAGAGCGGAGGCAGCGAGCAGCGTTAGGAGGGCAAGGGGGGACATCGCGAGCATGAGAATTAAAGGTAACATTGAGGGAACTTTAACAAGTTTACTCTTCACTTCTACAAAGACACGTGTGAGCCCCCTTCCCTCTTCCGTACATCTCACAGACTTTGGGCAAACCGCGTTGGTTATTCTTTAATGGTGTTATCCCTGAAAGTGGGACATCAGTCAGGGTGCACTGTGTGTCTGCAAGGCCTGTCCTCCTTGTTAAGATGATTTCTTTTCTGATAGAGACCAAGCCCCAGGCCTTCCACTCCCACCTGGCAGGGACGTTTGAGTATCAGAAATTCATCCCCGGAGGAATGTGGCAGAGCAGGAGATGGCCTCCCTCTGGATTGTTCTTTAAAGCTTTCTGAAGGGTTCTTGGGTTCAGAGTACCTGGCTAGTTAGGACGGGCTGGCTCTAAGGAAAGCTTTGAGAGGTTGTCCTCTCTGCGGTGAGAAGACGTGTCTGCCCGTGCCCCGAGGAGCCTGCAGGATGGAGGTTGGTTTCTCAGGGGCAAACCCTCTACAGGCCAGCCTGGTCCCGGCCTTCCGGCTGCAGAGAAAAGAACTGGCATGCATTTTGTCATCTGCAAACAGCTGTCACTGTAGTGAGGCCACCAAATGCTCTCCCCTGAGGTGCCCAGGGAGCTCTGCACACGGCATTCCTCAGACAGAACATGGAACCCGGACTGCAAGTCCAGCCCAGGCAGATGTGTGGGGCATGGCAGATCTGCAGTGGGAGGCTGTGGGCAGCACGGGCCACTACACTGGGAGGCGTGTGCAGCACGGCCCAAAGCCCTTCCTCCTTCTCGGTGGTTCTCCTGCTGCCTGCAGAGGAGCCGTGCAGAGGAGGGTGTGGCTGCTCCTGGCCCCTCTCCTGCTCTCTGGTCTTGGCTGGGCCAGCAGCAGGCTCCCTCCATCCCTGCTCTCGCTGGCAGAACACCGAGTAACGACCCGCAGACCCAGAGGGGCCTCTCCCTGTCATGCTCCCTATTCATCACTTCCGTGGGTGAAGGCTGACGGTGATGGTCCTGCACAGGCTCTCAAATCCTGTCGCACATCAGTGGAGCCTGCCCATGAGGAGCTGTCTCCTGCACTCGGCAGAGGGGCCCTCTCTGCTGGGCTCGGGGACAACACTTTGGAGCCTCTGGACTCCTGCCCAGGGCGGGGCCAGGCGGGGTCGTGGCGTGGCTGGGATTCATGAGGGCAGCTGAGAAAGAAGGAGATCTTGGAGGGGGGCTGTGCCTGCCTGTGGAGCAGCTTCTTTCCTGGACCGAGTGCTCGCAAACAACACGAGAACAGAGGGAACAGCAGTGTCTGCCCGGGACCCACCTCTTGCAGGCAGCCACCTCCTCAGTTAACTGGGAACAAAATCGGAAGCAGTTGTGCAATGCAGCTCCTGTGCCATCACGGCCTCCTGTGGGCTCCTTGCTGTGTTTACGGACAAACGGTTCTGGGCAGCAGACAGGCATCTCAGAGGGAGTCCAGGAGCACACACACATTGCACAACCCAGCACGGTCTTCTGTCCCCTGTGCTGCAGGCCTCCAGGAAGACAGGCAGCTGACACTGGGCAGGCAGGCCACCTGTATGCTGCCCCCAGGCTGAGCACGCATGGCGTGTGACCCAGCCTTGGAGGTGCTGTCTGGGTGCCCACGATGCCACTCACTGTTGCCAGCCCCAGTTTCCCGTTCTGCCTGCGGTGCGGAGGAGAAGTCAGCATGCAGTGATTCGTGGCCACTGGGCACTCTGCCAGGCGGGGCATGACTCTCCTGTAGTTTTGGCTGTGGGCCCCAGGTGTGGACTGTAACCCGCTTACAGGTGGGAGAACGACTGGCTGGTGCCTGACTCTTGCCCTCCTCTCCTGACCTGCCCTGAGCTGTGGCCAGGCTGTGACGAAGGAGGGGCTGGGGAGGCTCAGCAGGCGGGGAGCTGTGTGGCTGCTCCGTGGGCAGTCGAGAAATGTGCCCCTCAGGCCGTGTGGATGGTCCTTATGGGCGCCCATCCAAACAGCTGGGACCCAGTGCTGCGCTGGGTGGGACTGGCGGCCCCTTTGCCTTCCCAGCTCCTGCTGCCCGAGTGCCAGCATGACTTGTCGGAGGGAAGAGGCTGGAGAGGTGTGTCCTGCTCCCTGCTCCCATGGATTCCCTCTTTCCGGGCCGTGTGTGAAGCTGGGGTTGTGACCCCAGGCCCCGGGAGACCTGTCCCTCACGCGGCAAACAAGCCAAACCTTCTGCTCGGCAGCAGCTCTTGCAGCACCGGTGGGAGGTCCCGGCTTGGCCTTGGGACTCCACGTCTGTAAAGTACGATGTTGCCCACGCAGCTACCACATGTCTGCACCCCAGGGGGGCGGGAAGAGGAACAGGACACGGACGAAACTCTTGAGGCAGAAGAAGTCTTCTGAGAGGGTCTGGGACCCACTGGGATGTCAAGACAAAGGACCGAGCCGCCCCCCCACCAGTGCACTAAGAAAATGGTGCAAGAATCCCCAGAACGAGGCTTCCATGCCACGCTCTTCCCTCACCTGGTCCCCAGCAGCTGCTGCCACTCACCCCCTGGGGCTTCTGTGAGCCATCTGGGCACCTCTGGGAAGTCCTGGGGGTCCCTGTCACTGCACCCTGGAAGGTTCTGAGCCACTGGCTCAACAGAGTGGGGCTGGAGGGAAGAGCAGGGTCCCCAGGGCTGAGGGGGTGCCTCCGTGTGTGCCATGCCCCTCCTGGGTGGGTGGTCATTCTGGCCTTGCCCCTCCCCCTGGGGTCTGTGAGTAGGGGAGGTGGATCTGGTGCTGTTCTGCTCCACGCAGCACGTGGCCCTGTAGAGACGTCAGTTTCCCAAACCAGAGCATCCCCCTGGAGTCCACAGTCCTCTGATTAAGGACCAGCTTCGCATCAGGAAGCCAGAGCCTGAATCCACGCTCTGCTGCTACCAGCTGCATGACCTTGGGCACACTAGTTGCGTGACCTTGGGCACACTAGCTGCATGACCTTGGGCACACTAGCTGCATGACCTTGGGCACACTAGCTGTATAACCTTGGGCACACTAGCTTCTCCTTGGGAGGAGAATATTGCCTCCTTCGTAGGCAGTTCTGAGACACAAATGGGAGAACATCTATGCAAGCCCCAAGCTCAGTGAATTTCAAACACCGTCAGCTCCTTTTTTCCTTGTTGAAGGAGGAAGATGAGCGAAAGCGGCTTTTAGGAAAAGCCTTGGGGAAGAGCCACAGGCTCCCCTGCGGAGGGCTCTGTCAGCGGGCGGGGGCAGCTGCAGTGTCTGGCATCGGTCGGCCTGAGAAGCAGCCATGAGCAAGAGGAGGCAGAAGCTGCAGTACCCAGACGCTGTGCTGTATTCAAAACGAGGACCAGAGCTCCTTCCCAGGAGCCCGCTGTCCAGGTGGGTGAGGTGGCTCATTTCAGGAAGGCCCCAGGCTGAGCCAAGCTTCCAAGTGTGAGTGGCCTGCTCGGCGCTGGTGCCCCTCGACAGGGCCTGGAAATCCAGAACAAGTGAGTGCCTGAGACACTGTACACGGGGATGGGTGTCAGGAAGCAACGGCCAATCTGCTGTCACTGAACTTTGCTCCGGGACCGGGTTGAATTTTCACGGCAAATGGCAGGTGTGAAATTCACCTGCTGATGGGCATTCTAAGACTTGTCAGGCTGTGTTACACCATAGAGGGCATGGGCTGGGGTTCTCAGGGCTCCTTGCAGCATCGGAATCACATACCTCTGATAAACGCAGATTCCTGGGAGCCCTCACAGAGATTCTGGTGGGGCCAGGGCCTGGGTATCTACATTAACACCCCTTCCCAGATTTGGAACCACTGATGTAGACAACGAAGAGAAAGAATGGGGCAAGGAGGTCTTCTCTCCAAAATCTAACTATTGGGGACCCTGCGGGGGGTGCCATGTCCAATCTTCCCAGACCCATCCTCAGGGCCTCCCAGATGCCCACCATGCTGCTGAGCAGTTGCACAAAAGAGAAAGCCTCTGGCCCATCTCTCCGAGCCTCTCCTCTCTTGCTCCGAAAACTCCCCCTGGTTTAACCCCACGGAGGCTGACTTTCCTCCTCCTGCAGCATGCTCCCGGTCATGCTTGAGGACGTGGGCAGGGTACGACACCCATGCATACCTTGATCAAGTCCTGATCATGCACGGAGCCTGAGCGGTGCAGGTGGCCCTCCAGGACACTGCTCGGAACGCTGTGTTCAGGCCTGCACGTGCTCCTCTGCCACCTGGAGAACCTGTCTGGCCACTCTCACGAGGACAGGAGCCAGAGGGAGCTGGCATGGGACCGCCCCTTCTGCACACACACCAGCTCCCTCTGCAGAGACGGGAAAGGCCCCGCCCTCCCCAGGTGAGCTCAGGTGAGCCGCAGTGGCATCTGTGACATGGTTCTGGGAGAGTCTTCCAACCTGAGGAGCCCACAGAGCCCCCATGCTCCTGCCAGCCCTGCCAGGCTCTTGGCACCTCCACTCCCCAACCTCCCCTCTCCCCGGGTGGGTGTGTGCCAATCTTAGTCTCTTTTAAAGGCTGAGAAACCGGTCCCAAGGAGGTGCAGGGTGGTGAGTTTTCTTGCTCAAGTTCACGATTGCTGTCAGCAGGTATTGGATCCGGCGTGGCCCTTGCCAAGCGCTCCAGCCAGTAGACCAGACGCCATACCCAGAGGGATTTGACACCCAGTGTTTATTTCCCGTGTTCTGATTTAAATGTGCGTCACAGCCTGCACTCAGCCCGGCGCTCCTGCTGCAAACGTTCACTCCACGAGCAGCTTGAAGGTGAGGGCTTTTTCCGGTTCGTCGGCTTATTTGATGTTTGGTGGGAGCCCTGTGTTGTCGGTGGAATGTGGTGTTTCTGATCTCAGCAGGGAAGTGACTTGAATAAGGTTAGAGATGCCAGTAAACCCAGTTTTGAGTCCGGGTTCGCAAAGGACTGACTTTGTTTCTTCACTGCCAAAGGCTACGGGCCGCAGCCCTGCGCCTCCACCCTTACGGGACGACTGTCTTCACCTGTCAGACTAGGGCACAGCCAGAGCCTCTGTTCACCGACGTCATCAGCAAATGTGGATTGGTTTATTCGCAATGGGGCGAGGAGACCTTGTCCCGTCTGCACTATTAAATTCAGGAACTCAAGGGTGCCACTGAAAGGAAGATGCTCAGTGCTGAGGGCTGTGGGCAGGGGAAGGAGGAAAAGGGTCAGTGGGATCTGGATGGCAATCCCTAGGTGAGGCAACCCTGTGTCTTTGGGGTCTCACTCATGGATGGGATGGATGGACGAGGTCCATGGACCACATTTAGAGGAAGGTCAAGCAGAAGGCTTGGCCCTTGTCCCTCGTGCTGTGTCAGGACTATTCTCCACCCAAGGACGGCCAATGACAAGGCCCAGGAAGGGCGCAGCCCACCTCTGGCAGACCTTCCCACTTGCCTGGGTCCAGTGCAGCCTGAGGGACATGGATGGACTTTGCAAGTTACAGCCCGGGGGATCACGAAGAGCAGTAGAGACGCTTCCATCTGACTCCTGCTCAGCTGGTTGCTGCCTGCCCCGTTCCAGGCTTGGTCGTCTGGCTCTGCTCAGCCTGCTCCATCACCTGTGAACAGAGGCCACGTCAGCTTCCATTTGTCGACGGCTGTGTGCTCCCCAGGCCTCGTCGCGCTCTGTCCTCCCAGCAGCCCTGGGAGCTGGCATCACCTCTCCTCCATTTCCCACACAGGGGAGGCAGAGATTGGGAATGCTGTCCATGCCCCACGACAAGGCAGTGGCAGAAGTGGTCTGTCTCACCTGCAGGCCTGCTTGGATTGCTCCTCCACGCGGCCTTGCCCCACACCTGGTTCTGGTGTAAGGAACAAAGAGATGACCCGCGAACACCTGTGGAGGCAAGGGTCACGGCGGGCTGTCGGGGAGTGACAAGGCTTCCTGGGTCAGAGCCATGTCAGCCAACCTGTAAATCTTCAGAATCTAACATACGGGCACCAAGGACGGGTGCGTCATTTACAGATTCTCTGCCGGGGTGTGAGGGACCGCTGGAGCGTCTGAGCTGGCCTGGGCCCACAGAGCTGGGAGGGTCAGCGTGCTGGAGGCAGACACTCACAGGCTGCCCTGCTGCACCCAACACACACAGAGAGTTACTGACCTTCTGTGGACGGGCCTTCTGCTGTGTAGTCCAGGTGGTGACAGAGGGGACTCGGTGGGTCCACAGAAGGCCCTACCCCGGGACTGAGGCTTCAAAGACTCAGAGGACAGATCCTTAGAATCATTATGGGACGTGCATAGTGCAAGGGCTGGACCCTGTCCGCTGTGGGCTGATGCTGATGCTGGCCTTGGTGCTCACAATACGAAAGATCTGCAGTGGGTTTCAGAGGAGCTGGAAATCCACGGGGTGTTTTTTGGTTGAAACAACAATCGTTGGGACTACTGGTATATTTTGTGGGTGGGGTTGGGGACACATGAAGACAGTCCCACACAAACAGAACAACACTGTGGCTCAAACTGTCTGTGGCAGCTGCTGATTTGGGCGGAAGATCCACATGGATGATCTGGGTGTGGCACCCACGTCCGCGTCTGTCACGCATCATGCCTTTCTCGCATGGTCGTGACACACAGGGAACTTCCCAGACATGCAGCTGCGACTGATCTTAAGGGAAGATCTAGGCTCTGTTTTGCCCAGAGCTTTGTTTATAATTTCAGGGAAACACTGCACCAACAGCAATGCCGTGCCCGGGACTGGACGCACCGAAGCCACACCCACGGTCAGGCTCCTCCCACCTGCTACAGCCTCAGACATTTCACGTTGGATGCAAGCATCCAAGGATTTGACTGTGTCGTCTCAGGCGCTTGTCCCAAACACTTACTATTGACAAGTTATTATAATCAGTTTTCTTTCATACTGCCATCAAGGCATTTTATATTCTATCGTCTATCTCTCTATCATCTATCATCTATCCAATTTACCTCTATCTATCTATCTACGCACGTTTCTATCATCTATCTGTCTCTTGATCTATATTTACCTCTATCTATCTATCTGTCTGTCTGTCTATCATTTATTATCTATCCATCACCTATCTGTATCTATCACCTATCTATCATGTTGCTGTAGATACATTGTATTATCCAAGAATTTCCCGTCAGGAGGGTAAAAGAGGTTGAGAATATTTGTTAAGGAAGGGTCTGACTGACCCACCTTGCACATGTAAATTGCTGCTGGAGATGGCCCTGCAGCGCCACCCCCCTCGGGCCAGCCTCCCTGTTGGAAATGTCGCCACACCTGCACCAGGCCTGCTCTGCCGTTGTTTGCCCCTGCTTTGCAGGGGACCCCAAGGCCAGCCGCATTGGGGGACCGCAAGGAAGGTTTACTGCTGAACCTGAGGGCAACTCCGGGCCCCCGGGCTGCTGGCCTGGGCCCTGGGCTCTGAGGGGACAGGCCCCACGTCAGGGCTGATGCATCTGCTCCCCGCAGAGCCCCACGTCCAACAAGTTCCCGCAGTTGGCAGAGTGTTTGCTTCAGGGGGTGTTCAGTGGTGTTTGGACTGTGTGTTGACAGAAGACGATAAGAGGGGAGGATGGGATAGGGGAAAGGTGGGCTGGCTCAGCTCAGTGGGCCCCCAAAGGCCTGCTGGGCCCTTGGGTTCTTCCCAGTGTTTCGGAGGGAAGACAGAAGGCCGGCAGGGCCACTTCCTGTCTGATCCAGGGTCCCCTCTCAGAGGTGGGGCTTTCACGTGCGATGAAGATGGCCTTAACCACTTAGCCTCTGTGGCTACTCTGGTGTCCTCACTGTGGGTGAGGAAGGAGCCTGGTTTCGTGTTGACGCCACGACCAGCTTTAAGCACAGTTCCAGGAAGGGGTCCACACTGCTGGGAACAGAATCCTGGAAGTAAGTGCAGAGCCCCCCAGGAGACCCCTTGGCCAGAAGTCCTGCCTTTGGTGGTGTCAGTTCTGGCCGGTATGGTCAGCAACAGCAGCCAGACTTGTTCACTAATGGTCACAGCACGTCCATCCCCGGAGGATTCTCGGTTGAGCAATGTGCATGCAGGCTGCCAATGGTCATCACGGAGTCCAGCAGACAGAATCCTCAGGGAAACCCTGGTATGGAGGGGGTGTGTGCATGTGTACAAGCGTGTGTGTGTTTGCAAATGTGCACACTTGTGCATGCATGTATATGCATGTGCATGGATGCATGTGTGGGCGTATACAAGTGTGTGCGTGTGCGTCCAGGGGGTCATCCGAGGCTTGGGATGGAGATGGTTGGGCCCCCAGCGGCCCTTGGCAGAAAGCAGTGAGTCAGCAGGATTCATGGGACCTGCCTCTGGCCCCAGGAGGCATTTGCAGGCCTCCATTCCTGTCTTCTAGGCTCTTCCATCAAACCAGTGGGCACATCTCCTGCTCCCGTTGGAAAGACAGGTCGGAGCAAATGTAACTTGACGTGTTCCTGGGGCCCGGCTCCTGGGTGGGTCTGCAGCTCCCCCCACACCTGTCAGTGACATGCACGATGCCCAGCATGGGTGGTGGGCAGTGAGGCTGCCCTGAGACCCCCGCCTTCCCCGGGCCCTGGGCCCCTTCTCTGTGCACACGGGCTGGGATTCAGAACTAGAGCTCTGTGATGTGCAGGGCAGCACCCCGTGTGGCAATGCATTAACACTCTTCGTGAAGCGAAGCTCGTAAACCAAGCCTCGTGTCCCCCTGGCCAGGCTGAACTTTGTCTGCAGACAAGTTGTGGAACAACTTTTGGTTCTCAGGGCTTTTTGGATTTTGAACGGCTGATGGGGAATCACAGACCCGCAAAAATAAACTCTGTTGACACAACTAGACTTACAAGTCGGACCTCGGGCTTTACCAGCACACTGTGTGTGTGTGCGTGTGCGAGTGTGCCGTGTGCGCGTGTGCCTGCTCTAGGCCTCAGGATGGTGGTGGGGTCAAAAGTCACCCTAGATTAGCCCCCTCCTCGGGCCCTGCCTACAGCCGCCCAGCTGCCGCCCCGCCCCCACCTGACTCGGTGGCAGATGGCCCCTGGCCCAGCGGGGGCGGCTGGGTTGGGGGCAGGGAGGCCAGCGCTAAGATCTGGGCTCTGAGGCTGCCAGCCCCCTCCTCTCCTTCCTGCTGGCTCCCCTCAGCCAGGAGAGCCTGAAATGCTCAGTAGCTACTGAGACGGGGCCTGGGCTGAAGTGGGGACTAGGGGACATGCTGTGGCTGCTGTCAGAGGAGAGCAAGGCGGGGGCACCCTGTGGCCAGCGGGAGGGTGGGTCATCCCATTGATAATCCGGGGCAGGGTGGGTGCCCTTGCAAGGACGGCGGAGCATGTGGGTCAGAGGTGCATTTAGCAAAACAACACCCACATAAGTGCCAGCTTCGGGACTGGTGCAGACATCAAGCTCTTAGAAGGGCATGGGAGGCGGTGGTGTCTGGGGGTCTGAGGGGAGTGGCTTGTTTGTCACAATGTCACACTATGCTTGTCTCCCTGGGGTCCCCAGAATGTGTCCCCTCTCAGCAGAGCGCCGGGGCTGGGCCGACCTCCTGTGCTCGCGTGTGCTCAGTGACAGGGGCATCCTAGAGGGGAAAGCGTTGGGGGAGGCTGCCCTTCATGTGGGGCCCGGAGGCTGGGGGACACCAGAGGGTGGGGCTGCGTGATGTCACCAGGGATGCTGACTGCAGAGAGCCCGCTGGCCCTGTGTCCTGAGCTCAGTGGCTTCAGGACATCTGAGATGTGGACTGTGACAACTCACGGCCCTGGCCGGAGGGGCTGTCATATCCTCCCTGTGAGTCCCAGGTTGGGTTTTCTATCCCCTCAGACACACAGGGCCTACAGTTAGCTTCAGGCTAATTTAAACAAAAACACTGAGACGTGATCTTTTTGCACAAACTGAGATACATGGTATGTATCACTTTGTGGGCCATTTGACCCGTCCCTGGGCAACAGAAGCGCTGCGGGATGGAAAGCCTTCTCAGGGGCTGGGGTTGTAGGAAAAGTTCTGGGTTTATGACTCTCCTGTGAACACGGGAGAAAGTTTGAGGGCGCTGCTATGGGAAAGATTCCCTGGCTGGGATCCAGAGTCTGGGAACTCCTTAGGATTCTCTCTTTTTTTTTTAGTTGGAGATTAGAAAAAAAAAGCTTTTAAAATATTTCTGAAATACACTATACATACAAAAGAGTGTATCTAACTTATGTGACCATTGGAAAGAACGATAATAAATAAGGGCACAGCCGTGGAGCCCACACCCAGGTTAATGCTGGAACATTCCGCTTGCCTCGGAGCAGTCCCGGCACATCCTCCCTTCTGTGTCACTTCAGCTTCGGTAACCGCTGGCCTGAATTCTGCGGTAATCCTTGTCTTGTTTAAAGTTTTACTGTGTACAGATACGTTGCTAAGCAATAGATTGATACATTTTGCCAGTTTTTGAACTTTCACAAACAAAAATCATATTGCATAAATTCTGTGACTTGCTTTTTTCTGCTCACGAGATTTGTGCATGTTGAGGCACAGACTTGTCAGTCAATCACTTTCACTGTAGGAATTATTTGGATTGTTTCCAGGCTTTTTTTGTTGGAAACAACGCCCTTCTAAATAACATTTAAGGGCACAGATCCCAGAGTGTGGCGGCTTTGGTTCAAATTCTGGCCACCCAGTTCCTGCTGTGTGACCTTGAAGTCAACTCACCTCTGTGCTCCAGGTGCCACACTTGCAAAATGCAGATAACAATAGCGTGTGCATCAAGGGGCTGTAAGGAGGACTGAGTGAGCTCATTTAGATAAAGCACTTAAAATGGAACCTGTCATGGGGTCAGTTTAAAGGTTAGATATGATGATGATGACAATATGATGGTGGTTGTGGTGACAGTGATGATGATGGTACTGATGATGGTGATGATGATGGTGGTGGTGATGGTGGTGGTGGTGGTGATGGTGATGATGATGGTGGTGGTGATGGTGGTGGTGATGGTGGTGGTGATGGTGGTGGTGATGCTGGTGATGATGGGGATGGTGGTGGTGGTGGTGATGGTGATGGTGGTGATGGTGGTGGTGGTGGTGATGGTGGTGGTGATGGTGGTGGTGATGCTGGTGGTGGTGATGGTGGTGGTGATGGTGATGGTGGTGGTGGTGGTGATGGTGATGGTGGTGACGGTGGTGAAGGTGGTGGTGGTGGTGGTGGTGATGCTGGTGATGATGATGGTGGTGGTGGTGGTGGTGGTGGTGATGGTGATGATGACGGTGGTGGTGGTCATGATGGTCTGGAGGGGATGGTAATGATGGCAACTCCTTGGGTACAAGTGCAAAAAGTCCTTTCGTATAATACACTTAGGCCCCTTTTCTATTGAAACTTTCATTTGGTTCCCTTCTCTGAGCAATAATTCCTTCCCCATCTCCATCCTCTTCCCAGCATCTGGTCTGCCCCAGGGCTTCTCTGAGCAAGGCTTTACCTTCCCGGCCTCTCTGGCTGACCAAGCTGAGGCTAAGGAGGGCCTGGGTGGTGAGTTCTGGTGTCAGGGTGCTCCCGGTGTGATGTGAAGTGGACGTGCTGAGGGCTGTTCCCGGGACGCCAACAACATCACCCATGTAGATGAGAACCTCAAAGTAGCAATCAGACAAGGAAAGCCTGCAGGAAGAGGCCATGTGGGACACTTGGAGCGGGAGCCTGGAGATGGGATCTTTTGAAATTAGGGGGCGGGTCCCAGAAAGACATGCACTTGGAAAGGGACATACCATCTGGCAGGACTCATTAGGGCCTTTGCAATCCATGAAGAGAAGCCAGAATTCAGAGCCAGAACCATTAAAAGTATCTCATCCAGGGCCCGGCCCATGCCGAGTGGTTAAATTTCTGCACGCCCCACTTTGGTGGCCTGGGTTTGTGGGTTCAGATTCTAGGTTTGGACCTACTCTGCTCACTAGCCATGCTGTGGCAGTGTCCCACATACAAAATGCAAGAGGATTGGAACAGATGTTAGCTCAGGACTAATCTTCCTCAAGCAAAAAAAAAGAGGAGGGTTGGCAACGGATGCTAGTTCAGTGTGAATCTTCCTCAGCAAAAGGAAAAAAAATCTCATCCAATGGCATTTACCAACAGAAGAGGATAGTAGAGGGAGGGTGGGGCAGCAGCCCCATCTGTATGTCCCTTCCATAAGTCCTGCTTGCTAGCTTGTGCCAGGCACCACCCTAGACATAGAGGAGAACACAGCAACAAGGCACCCACATCCTCTGCCACTGGGAAGCCAGTCAGTGAATAAGGTGAGTGAGATGACACACGCACTGGGAGGGTAGTGCAGGGCATGGGAGGGGTGATGGCTGGACGGCTGCATAGACGGAGCCCAGAGAAAGCCTGTTTAAGGAGCTGATGTCAGCTGGCCCTGGAATAAGGAAGAGGCACCATTTTGGGATGTGCAGGGCCCGGGAAACAACTGTAGGCCACTGGTAGGAGAAAACTCGGGGTGCTCGTGAAACCCAAAGCGCCCCTTGGGAGGGAGAGCAGGCAGGGCTGGGAGAGGGCTGCGTGTGAAGCAGCCCGGTGGTATGCAAGAACCAGAGTTGCCAGAGGCTCCTGGGTTTGGGCAGGGTCAGCCACGCCCTCCTCCAGGTTGGAGAGTGGAGAGCTGGCATGTGGCCCCTACGTCCTCTGCCCTTGGTGGAGGGAGGTAGCTCCCAGGACGGTACCTGGAGATCAGACCCAGAGCTCCCTGGCCTTGAGGGTTTGTCTGCAGGACCAGAAATATTCCTGCTTGAAGGCACTGCCTCATCACGTGTCTAGACACAAGGAGAGGGGGAGACTGATTGGGGAGAATGGGCCCAATCGTGTCCTTCACAGATTCCTATGTTGGAGTCCTGACCCCTGGTACCTAGGATGTGCCCTTATTTGGAGCTAGGATCTTACAGACGTAATCAGATTCAATGAGGTTATTAGGGTGGGCCTCAGCTTTGTGTGACTGGTGTTTTTATAAATAAGGGAAAATTTGGAGACAGACAGATACACAGGGAGAAGGCCGTGTGAAGATGAAGGCCAAGACTGGGATGAGGCATCTACAGGCCAAGTAACAGCAGAGATCGCCAGCAGCCCCAGCAGCTGGGAGAGCAGCCTGGAGCAGATCCTCCCGCACAGCCTCGGAGCGAACCAGCCCTGCCGACAGCTGGATCCCGGGCTTCCAGCCTCCAGAACTTCGAGACAATACACTTCTCTTGTTTAAACCACTAGGGTATGGTACCTTGCTACAACAACACTGGGAAGCTAGTGCAAATAATTCAAAAGAGAATTCCTCCAAATTGGAAAGGTTCTTATCCTCATTGGGAGATTGACTTTTTAAAAACTGCTCTTTAATCACTATTAAATTTTTCCTCAAAGAATTTGTGCTGCTTTAATACTCAGTGTTGAAAAGAAGCAACCTAGACAAAACCATGTTAGGCAGAATTTGAGGGTGGCCAACGTTGCAGAATTCACTGAAGTCCTCCTGTTTGCGGTGCCTTTTGAAGTCACCATGACACAGGTGGAAGCTGCATGAAGACGCTGCTCCCCGTCGCTTTGTTGACGGGATTATGACATTGGGTTGGGGGGCAGAAACAGGCTATTTCCAGCATCTCATTTATCATGAAGCTGCCACCAGCATTTGTGGCTACATTGTCACGTGCACATGATGGCAAGGTTTATTGAATGAATGGGTTATAAGGATCTGCCTGGAAAAAACTGAGGTCTTCTGACTGTAATCTGGAAGAATTGTCAATTCTACTGCGTTCTTTATGGCAGACCTCGGCGCGTGTGTAATACGTGTGTTTATTTTGTACCTCTGCATCTTAAGCAATGGGCTGGACTAAAATTAGAAAGTTTGCATGAATGTTTTTTTGAAATGATGTTTGTCCTGTATGGAGACTGGAAGCTCATGAAGTTGCCAAGGCTGCAGTCTCGCTTGCTTGAAAGCAGAAGTGCCAGATGGGCCCCTGATGGGGATTTTGACCATCCGGACTGGCAGAGAGCCCACCCCAGGTCTGCGCTTGATTTTGGCCAAAGTGGCTACAGCAGAGCAGAAACTCACGGGTGAAACCCAACGACACCAGTTCTAAGAAGCGAAAGATTATCCTGGGGTCATCTGGCAACAAGAGCTAAAAGGAGAGGGGGATGTGGAGCAGGGGAGCAAGGAAGAGGACAGGGTATTCCAACCTCCCGCTTGGCATTGCACCGCCCTGAAAACAAGGGCAGCCTTTCCACAACCACAGGTGTAAGCTGTGCCTTCCGTGGAGGGGCCATCCGGGGCTGACAAGTGCTCATTCCATAAAGCTGTGCAGATGTCACAGGGCCTCAGGGGCACAGCCAGGGAGCACGCTCCCAGATTGTACATCCGGTGTGCTCATGCCTAGTCTGCTCATCTGCAGTGTGCTCATCCCCAGTGTGCTCATCCCCATGTGCTCATCCCCGTGTACTCATCCCATGCATTCATCCCAGTGTGCTCATCCCCAGTGTGCTCAT
>NW_025799869.1:1937226-1965143 GCF_021613505.1 Equus quagga | reverse complement strand
CTCATCCCATGCATTCATCCCAGTGTGCTCATCCCCAGTGTGCTCATCCCCATGTACTCATCCCCGTGTACTCATCCCCAGTGTGCTCATCCCAGTGTGCTCATCCCATGCATTCATCCCAGTGTGCTCATCCCCAGTGTGCTCATCCCCATGCACTCATGCCCAGTGTGCTCATCCCCATGTGCTCATCCCCATGTACTCATCCCCACGCACTTATCCCCAGTGTGCTCATCCCCATGCACTCATCTGGGGTGTGCTCCTCCCCAAGGTACTCATTTCTGATGTGGTCATCCCGAGTGTGCTCATCCCAGTGTACTCATCCCCAGTGTGCTCATTATCAGTGTGATGTCCCTCATTTTCTCTCCCGTATGCACGCATCTGTTTTAAGCCTCTTATCCAACATTTCCCAGGGGAATCTTAACAGTCTCTACCTTTATTTCCACGTAAACATAATTCGATTAAGTTTTAAGCTACTTGCGTTGAGATCAAAGCGAAGCTTTGAATAGAAGGAAGTCGTGCATGCCTTCCTTAGTCACATGTCCCTGTGGTCAGAGAGATCAGTGCTGGGGGGCTGGGCTGGTCAGAATCAGGGGTCCCAGGTGAGTGAAGATGTCCTGGGTCAGTGAAGTCTCCTGGGGGCGGCAAGGATGTGCCACTGGTTGACTTAAAACCAGTGTGCGGAGAACCCAGCTCTTTCCTTCACTCCCAGTGCTTTGGGAGGAGCGGCAGCCGCTGATGATGGGAGGGGTCCTCAGCGTCCACGGTCAGCTCCTGCTTCCCCCGCCCGACGGCCTCGAGTTCTGCCCGGCAACCAGGCCACCCTCCATCTGCCGTCTGGAATAACGAGCTCACCCCGCTGCTGCTGGCACAGGCCACCTTCATTCTCCTATTCACTGGGTTGCCCTTTCAGCTTCCCATTGTCCCTTGCTAATGGCCTTACAAAGTGCCTGCCTGTTACCTTTCCTCCCCGCTGGCCTGGCGGCCCTGGAGGAAAGCCGCAAGGTCTCCTACTTGGCAGGAATGCGGGCCTGGTGCTCTGGGATGCAGGTCGCCCCTCTGGGCCATCACTGCAGTCATTAGCTTGGCAGTAAGTGTCACAATATTTTATGGAGCATCCCCTCCCCACCCCCTGCAATCTGGCCAGGTCGCCACATGGCCTGTCTTCTGTGTCTTTTTGAACCCCACCCCACTCAAGCGCATGGCTATCCCCGTGCCTGCGACAGATGGCCTGGGTGCCTGAGGTGGGTTGGAGGCTGTGGCCGGGCCCTCCATTCACTGATGATTTCCCCATCACTCCCGAGAGGAAAGGCGAACGGGCAGCAATGGCCGGCGGACTCAAGTCCTCTGAGGCTGGACTGACTTAACCCTGTCTGGGCTGGGCGTCAGGTTCTGTGGGGAGAGGAGCCGGCAGAGTTGGCCCTTTCCCGGTGGTCTTCTTATCTGCCTGTGTAGCTGAGGGCGCAGGAAAGCAAGAAAGGGCAAACCAAGCTCTCGGGGGAGAAGGAGAACTCCTTTCTCCTGGGGGAGTCTGCAAGCTTGGCCGTGGTGCGCGATCGCAGCCTTCAGCAACGTGTCCTATGATGATGTCAGCAATACGTGTCCATTGTCCTTCCAGCTTAGCTCTAGCAACGGAGCCCAAACAGAGGGATACTTTATCTGAAGAGGAGATGTCGGAGACAGAAACTACAAGGACCCCATCCTGAGTTATAAAAATGTTGGCTGCATCCAGCTTTCCGGGGAGAATTTGGCCTCTGTAGGGGGCTGTGGGACAAAGGCCAGGGGAGCTGATGCACCGGCCACTGCCCTCTCGACGGCCAAGCTCTGACCTCCACAGGCTCCTAACCCAGGACAGACCATCTGCGGGCGGTGGTTCCCGGGTGCACGTGTGGGCACGTGTGTCGGCCTGCCCCCTGTGGAGGCCAGAGCACGAGTCCCAGACGGCTGCCGGCTTTGTTGTCTGAGTGTGCAGCTTTCTCCAGATTTGCAGATCTGAAAAGCAGTGACACGCTGTGTCAGATCCGCCCCCAGTCCAGGCACGTGGCTGCATCGGGCATGCAAATGAGTCGGACGCTTGCCCATGGCCCAGGGCACACGAGCCAGCTGCCCCACCCCCTTGGGAGGCCCGGCAGGTGCCACGCAAGGCAGGTGTGCGGCTCCCCATATGCTCTGGCTGGGGTCGGGTTTCTGCTGGCCTCTTCCAATTCACCACCAGGTGAGATACAGTGGGCGGAAAGGGGCCCGTGCCGGCCTGTGGATGCATGAGGCACCTCTGCATGTGTGTTTGCTCTTTAGTGACAGTAGTTTTGTTTGTAACTTAGGCACCAGGATAGCCCTGAAAGCCTGGCCATGGCAGGCAGAGAAGCCACAAAAGTCAGGGCGGGGGAGGTGGTGCTGCAGTCCACTGTCAGGAGCCTCCGAGCTCGAGAATTCTTTCTAAACTCCTCTGCATCTTAGAGAGCTCCATTTAGGGTGGAGTTAGGTCTGTGCCTTCCAAATGCACCGTCTGTCTCCGCAGAACCCGGGCTCTGGCTGCAAAGGCAGCTCAGCCAGGGCTGCCCTGCTTTGCTCCCCTGCAGAGCCCCCTGGGAGCTCTAAAAATCCCAATACTTAGGCTGCATCCTCAAGAATGAAATTGGACCCTCGGGAAATAGGCCCCAGGGATCTGTGTTCTCGTGTGCTGCCATGTCTGAGAACCCACAGTTTAGAGCTCTGCTACTCGGCACAGTGACCACTGGCCGCATGTGGCCACTTACATTCAAGTTAATTGAATAAAACAAAAAATTAATTTTTCAGAGCCCAGTGGCTGAATCGGGCAGTGCAGAGAGAGGACATTTTATCACTGCAGGAAGTGTGATGGGCAGCACGGCTGGGGACTGTCCTCCCATGCCCACTTTCACAAGCGGGACGCCAGGGCCCAGGGAGGCGACCCGGAGCTCAGGGTGGTGGGCTGGCCTCCTGAATCCTCATTCCCCAGGGATTAGGCTGCTGGGGTGCAGGTGTGCCAGAGAAAGGCCTCCAGAAAACCCAGCGTGCACACACAAGCCGCCCAGAACTGTCTCGTGGAGCCCCCTTCAGAGGGCCGGCCAGCTTCGGTTGGCCTCAGTGACGTGGATTTCCAGGGGATCCTTTTGTGCCCTGGTCACATAAGCATGAGGGACCCCTTGCCCCACACCAGACTTATTGCAGTGGTTCCCGAAAAAGCATGGATGCAAGTAAGCAGCCCCCCGAGGATGCCACCGTGAGGCCTGGCCGTGAGTGCGCTGCCACTGTCTCCTGTCTGGGTCTCGCCCTGCAATTTATCAGTGATCGTTTTTCCAGCACAGGGATAATGACACACGCCGGGGATCTCTGAAACGGAAGGTAGTTCTCAAATGAGCCAGAGCGCGAACCCAAGTGCTCAGCGAAGGGGCTGGGACAGAAGCAGAGCTGGGAGGGGCCTTCCTGCAGGCAGCATTTCACAGCACGTGCTGCCAACTGTTGCAAAAAGAAAACACCCCCCCAAGAAGAAGAAAGAGAGGGGAGATGTCCATATTACTGCAGGCTGCGGCCTCCCTTCTCCTCCGTCATTGTTCCCCGAGCCGGCAGCAGGCCCGCGACAGCTGGGTATCACCAACAGCTGCTTTTTCCTGGGGTGAAATGAAAAGATTAGGGGATGTGGGCACGTGCTGGCCTCAGGAGCCCAAACAATGCTTGATTTAGGGTGAAACTTGTCTGGGGAGGCTGACAAAGGAGGAGGCTCCAAGTTGGCCAGGGGTCAGAGGGGGGGCTGGCTCTGCCAGAGACAAAAGGGCCGATGGGAGGGGGGGGCAGGGGGGGGGGGGCGCAGAGGGCTGGGGGCCCGGCCAAGTGAAAAGCAGCAGCTGCTCCTGCTCCAGAAATTTGAGACGGGTCTTTTCACAAACACAAATGCGGAGAAGAATAGTGGGCCACGCTTAGCTGAAATGACTCGTTTGCAAATGAAAGGGAGATTGAGAGCCCTTACATTTTCCAAGTTTTCACCTAAGAGGATGGAAAATGATTAGTGAATGGCGAGCACGCGGCGGCGGGCAGGAAGCATGCGGAGCAGATGGGCCAGCCGCTGCCCGCTCTGTGTTTACATAACAATCGCGGGCCCCGCCGGCGGGCACGAGCCGGGGCCCCAAGTCCACCCCGCGGACGCCTGCCACCCGACTTCGCCTGGGTGCCTCCAACCGGGCCCACCGGAGGCCTCTGCGCAGCCTGTGTGGATGCTAATATGCTTCCTGGCCAGGAGGCCACGACGATGGTGGGGAGACAGGCCACCGATGGGGGACATCGAGGCTGTCGCCCCAGGGTGGGACATCCTACTGCCCGCTGGCCATTTCCTCCTGGTGACTGGTGACAGCCAGGACAGCCCACTCTAGGGGCGTCGTGGCCTGCCCTGTGTGACAAGAAGGGTCTAACCGTGAGGGTGCACACAGCCTATCCCCAAAGCCAGGGCCATGGGAACGGGCGGCCACGGGCGCCCTGGGTGGGAGATGCAGGAGACTCAACCTCAGGGGCTTTCCAAGCACCCAAGGGGTCCGAGGGCGGGGTCCTTGGGTTTGTGCTCCTGTATCACGTCTGGAATATTCCTGCCCCAAAGCAGAGCTTAGCCCAGCCGTGAGGAAACATCAGACAAACCGCACTGGGGGCCAGTCTGCAGAGTGCCTGGTCCGCCCCCTCGTGCTGTCCAGGGTGCAGCAGTTCTGCGGCCGGGCGCCCATGCTCCGCACTGCGCTCTGCCCTGGACGGCGCTGTCGGAACAGCAGGCAAATCTGAACGGCGCATGGAGGGTAGACATGATTATTGCATCCGGGTTCATTTCCAGACTTTTATGATCGTACTGTGGTTACATAAGAGGAGCCTCCTGATCTTTTAGGAAATCTATAGTATTTGGGGATAAAGGACATCTCATAGGGTTCAGAAAAAATTCTCTGGTGCATATGTATATATATAGAGAGAGACAGAGAGTGGGAGAGACAGAAAGAGGGAGAGAAAGAGAGGAAGGGAGAATGACAGAGAGAGAGAGAGAGAGGGATAAAGCAAAATTGGTCCAGCGTTCACATTTGGGAAACTGGTTGAAGGTGATGTGGTAACTCTGTACTATTGTAACTTTCTCTGAGTCTGAGATTATGTCAAAATATAGATGTTGAAAGGAAAAGCCAGGCCGTGGAGGCCCTGCTGTCTTTCCAGGACCTCTGGGCCCCTCTCCCAGGAGTCAGGGGGGCCCCGGGAGGGGGGGCTCTGACAAAATCCTGAAACCCTCCCAGCTCCTAGTGCAGTGTGCACGGGTGCAGTTCTTGCTGTCTGGGGCCCTGGGCCCTTGTGGACCATTGGGGGAGGGGCAGTGCTGTTGTTTGGGGGATAAAGCCCTCCTGGGCCGGCGTGGAGGACAGGTGACTGCGGCCACCCAGTGGAAAGGTCTCCCCAGGGCCAAGGACAGATGCCTATGACTGTAGATGTGGAGAGGGTGGGGCCCAGTGAGGAGCAAGAGGGAGGAAGCCCGTCCCAGAGATATCCCTGGGACCCAGGGGGGCAGCTACCACAGAGGTGCTGTTTGTGACGATGCATTTTTCTCTCCACCCATTGAGCAGTTATTACGTTGTCAAATTCCATCAACTGCCCTCTTGCCAAGTGCAAGTTTAAGCTCAGTTCAACTATTTTTGCCGCTTTGGGTCTCACTGCTGCCTACACATTTGTATCACTGGGAGAGGTTATGAAGAAATGTCCAGGCCCCACCCCAGAGCACCTAACTAGAATCCCCAGGTGAGGGAAGCTGGGCATTCTTGTGCTTTAAGAAGATGTGCTATATGTACAATGGAATACTACTCAGCCATGAAAAGGACAAAATCGTCCCATTCACAATGACATGGATGACCTGGAGGGTATTATGCCAAGTGAAATAAGTCAGACAGAGAAAGACAAATGCTGTATGATTTCACTCATATGTGGAAGATAAACTAACACATGGAAAAAGAGAACACATTAGTGCTTACCAGAGGGGAAGGGGATGGAGGTGGGCATAAGGGGCAAAGGGACACACATGTGTGGTGACGAGTAAAATCTAGACTATTGTGAACATGATGCAGTTTATACAGAAGCTGAAATATAATAATGTGCACCTGGAAGCTACATAATTTTATAAGCCAATATGACCTCAACAAAATTAAAAGAATAAAACAGTTGTTATAGGGGTTTTGAACGTGCACTCAGGTTGCAAAGCGTTGCCTGGAAGGTTGACCTCAACGATCTGGCTGTGCTCTTGAAATGGGCAGGGACACAGTCACCTCAGGAGGGATCCTGAGGGCAGGGTTAGGTGTGGGGACGTGCTGGCCTGAGGCTTCGTGACACAGAGTGCCATGTTGAGAGCCTGGCCACCTTTGAGTCCCCCATCCCAGCCCCTGCTCAGGGCCCAGGTGGGCGTGGGAACAAGGGGGTTTGTACTGCACGGGGCACGGGGTGAAAGCACGCACTCCCAGAGGCCAATGGTTGGAAGACGGGCGTCGTCTGCGTGCACAGACCTTGATGGTGCGAACCCAGAGGTTCCCCATAAACCCCACTCAGCAGGGCCCATGGTGAGCGCTGGAGCAGAGCGAGAACCTTGCAAGGAGGCTCTGCGGAACCTTCTTCTCAATTGAAAGGAATTCCTGAACTGATTTGAGCAGTGAGTTTTAATCACTTCTTTCTTTTAGGATTTCTGGGGCATACCTGACCATCTCTGCTTTCTGTTTAGATAGTGCGGGCTGTATAAAAACTGTCGTTTGCTGTGTGTGTTTTCACCCAAGGTCAGAGGCAGCGGGATCATTTCCACAACTCAGAATGGAAGTCAGGAGAAGTCAGCAGCCGGCTGCTTATTCTGCCCGTGTTGGAGGCCATGAGAAGTGCGCACAGCCCGCTCTGCGGAGAGTGGAGGGGATGTCCAGGGGTCTGCCTCGAAGTGAGTTACTTGGAAATGAATGCCTCTGAAGGCGTCTATGCAGGCTCTCCCCTCCCTGGGAACCACAGTCTGGCTCTGAAACGGCTGGAAATGTGCTGTGTCCGTAGGAAGGCAGCGGAGGTCTTGCTGTGAGAAACACAAGGAGGGCAGCCTGGGGGCCCTCCGCTGGGCCTCGGGTCGCATCAGTGTTCCTGCAGACTGGGCAGCTTAAACAACAAGCATTAAATTCTCGGAATTCTGCAGGCCGGCGGTCCAAGGTCACGGTGCCAGCTCGGTGGGGCCTGGTGAGGGCCTCTTCCAGGCTGCAGACGGGCACCTCCTCCCTGTGTGGGGATGCAGAGCTCCGGTCTCCTTGTCTTCTAACACGGACACTAACCCCATCCTGGGCCCCACCCTCAGGACCTCACCTAACCCTAACCACTTCCCAAGGCCCCGCCTGCGATACTGTCCCAGTAGGCGTTAGCTTCCACACGTGAATATCCCAAGCACACAGACATTCAGGCCATCCAAGTCCAGACAGTGGAAGGAAGCCTGCAGGATGCTGTTCCGGCCGCATCTCGTGCAAAGGTGAATCTCGCATGTGTATGAAATACACTTGGAAATGGTCTCCCGAGGTGTGTGTGGAGCTGAAGGCCAAGCACAGGAGACGAGGGCAAAGTCAGGGAACTGTTGGTTACCAAACTGAAGAACGATGAAAAAAAGTTATCAACAAGAGGGAAGTTATTTTGCACTTCTTTGGTAAGGTCATTTTCAGTACTTCCAGAGACGTCACACCCTCAGCTCTCGGTGTCACAGAGCTAGCTGCGTTTGTGCTCCGGGGGTCTGTCCACCATGCAGCCTCTCTGACACCCCTTTCTGGCGGAGCCTTGCCTATACTGCTGGCAGGGGCTGCGTCCCTGGTGACTTAGAGAAAAGAGAAGAGCCAGCCCAGAAAACACCTTCCCTGCCCTTCATTCTGCCCCCAGGAATAGGGTGGTTTTAGTGACAAGCAGGTTTCAGGGGTCTGGGGTCGGCCCTACCGCTTCTGGGCAGCGGTTCTCTGCAGCTCGGGGCTGGCATCCCTCTCGAAGGCTGGGGGAGGGCTACCGTGCCTCGGGCGCCTTTGTGGGTCACAGGACTCCAGGAGCCCCAGGCACAAAGGCCCAGCTGCTGGTGACAAGACCCTGCCCAGAGGGAGGGCTCGTTTGCAAGGCTCTGGCTTCTGGCATCCTGGGAGGCAGGTGAGGCTGGCTGACCCTGCCTTCGCCGGCCCCCAGGGGTCCACGGGGAGCCCCAGCGTGGGGGTCAGGGCAGAGCAACTGCCTCCAATCCAGAGGTGGCCCAAGGCACCGATGGAGGGACATGCCCTTTCGTTAACCACTTCTGCACAGTAAGGGGTCCTCAGATAGACTCCACGTACGTCACTGTGTGTCTGAATCCAAACTTTCTCTGTTGTGTGATGTTTGTGTCACCTGAGAGCTCGACTTTGGTGTGCTGATAACTCTAGAGTGAGTCTGGGCGCTCAAAATAAAAGTAACAGTCGTAACCCATGAAAGACAGAATTCTGCAGTGTCCTTGTCCTGCAAACTCGGTGGGCAGGCGGCCTGGGGGCAACAGTCGGGCTGACTTGGAGTCCTGGAATTACTCTGCTCAGTTTCCTCCCTCTGTGAGTTGGGGACAGGAACAGCAATTGCCCTGCTGGGGCCAGAAACCCGTGAGCTGTCTGCTTAGTGCCTGGAACCATATGCGGCTCCCAGAGGCTGCACAAGCCTGTCCCTGCTGACTATAAGGGGGAGACCCAATAGAAGTAGATGCTGCTCAGAAACAGTTTCCACCAGCACATTGCAACCCACTGGGGAGCTGTGTGTATGGTTTACACGTGTGTGAGCACTCTGAAGACAGACCCCAACTGAGTCACATTTAAGGGAGCAGCGCTTCCTATCACATACTGCGCCACCCTCCCTGGAGCCCAACACAGCCGCTTGTGTGTGGCTCGTGGCTCAGATGTCCTGTGCTCCCCTACCTCTGCTCTTCCCAGGAGGTCTTAGGGAGATGATTCGGCAGGCGTATAGCTTGGTTATCCTGCAGTGGTGGCCCTTAGAGACAGCAAAGCCTGGGAGGTGCAGAAAGGTCACCTCCGTCTTTGCATTGCTCCTGGTTTTACTGTTAGCTCTGGGGGATTCAGAGCTGGAAAACCTGGGGTCTTGGCTCTGGGGCTCAAGTGTTGGGAAGTGCTGGGAGCTGCTGTGTGGGCAGGCAGGCTGGCTCTGGTGCAGGAGCAGGGCTGGCTGCCTGCTCGTGTGACCCGGCCTTGGCTGTCTGGTGCTCTGGGCCTCGGAGGCTGAGGGAGAGGCCTCAGGGACAATCAGGAAGCACAGAGGCTGGAGCAGAGGCCTTGGCGACCCCCACCGAGGACACAGGCCTCTTGCAGCTGCTCAGCCAGGCTCCAGGAGACGTATGTGCGTCTCTTTCGTCCTGTGCCCTGTCCGTGGTGCATGAGGCACGCAGGTCCCTTCCTTCGCCTTCATCCATCACACAGCGTCAGGGTCCTCACCAACCTGAGTAGCCTCCGAGGGCGGTATTTCCAGCTGATTCAGCAAAAGGCACGGGTTTGAGAGTAGGAACTTGGCGCCCAAGCCCTTTTGTTGTTGTTTAATGAGAAAGCACATACTGTGCTGTGGTCTGCGCCTCAGAGCCACAGGCTAATTGGACTCTAGTTTCCCGTTGTCCCCAGGAAAGCAACTGCTGCTGGCAGAGGAGGGAGGCAGCAGCCCGTGGGCAGACCCTTCCTCTCGGCCCGCAGCCTGGCATATGCTCAGCCCGCAGGGGAGGGGCTGGCTGCTTGTCTGGCACTGCCTGTCCGTCGAGGCACGCTTTGACGGGCAGCCAACGCTCCCTGGACACATGGATGAAATTCACCCACCTGTGCCCATCTGCCTTCCCCTTCTGGTTGGGGCCAGCAGACCTTTGCATGCCACGGGGTTGAGGTGGCTGTTTTAAGAGGGGGTGCCCGCCTGTCCTGCGGCAGCCCTCTTATCCAGTGGTGGGGTGTCTGTCCCGTCCCCTTGAACCCAGACCCATCTTGTGGACGGGTGCTCGCTGAGACAACACATAAGAAGTACTGCCACTTGGTGCCGCCATGTTGTGAGGAACCCAAACTAGCCCATGGAAGCAAGCACAGAGAGGGGCCTGAGACCACAGGGTAAGACCCTGGCCAGCCTCCAGCAGCTCTAGCCACTGCCTGACTACCACTGCTGAGGCCCTGTGCCCAGCGGAGCCCTTCATCAAACCAGGAGGACTCAGAAAATGACTGTGGCTGTTTCAGGCCATGAAGTCTGGGGTGCTTGCTTACACTGCGATGCCTGGCCAGAATGCCCGCTGCTCCTGCTGTGCCCCTCCCGCTCCAGACCCTGAAACCAAATGCTTCCCTGGACGGCTCCACTGGACAGCTGGCTGGGACTTCTCCTCCCTCGGTTTCCCTGGGCCCTCCCCAGGCCTCCTCAGGTCATGGGCATCGATGCCACACCCCATGCTTGCTCACTTCCAAGTGCCTCTTTGCTTACTTACCTTTCAGTTCTCCCCTGCTTTCAGAGGGGTGGCAGGTGCCTTGGCAGCTCACACAAGAAATTAATATAAAGTCAGGGAAATTGGGCAACTTTGGTAGAAAGTGGGAAAGAGAAACGGAGACATCAGGAACGGAGATAAAGAGAATGCTGCAACAGAGCTAACATTTAACTCTAACTTCTCAGTAGTTAAGAAGTTTTTAAAAATCCAATTCTTAACTCAAAAAAGAAAGGGCAGAGCAGCTCTTCAGGAAGGACTACCTACTTTCCTGGTGCTTACGTCCAGGAAAATTAAGCATGTGAACAGAAGGGGTAGGAAATAGCATAACGATCAATGTTTCCCATGGCTTTGTGTTTTAAGAAGAAAAGTCTCTTGCACGTGGTGTTTTTTGGTGTCATTGCGTAAGAAGCCTTGGGGGGACGGGGAGTCCTCCTCTGGGTGCAGCATGTCTGTGGGCAGCTGGACGGGGGCCAGGAACCCCAGGAGACTGAACCCACCTGGGTGGGCGCGTCCTGGCTGTGTTTTCGGCTGGGACATGGTGGTGTCCGGAGAATGCCTGGGCGCATCTTTTGTGCTGTCGATTGAGGCCAGATCCAAGCCTTGGAGCCCTCCAGACAAAGCGAAATGCTACATTCTGTCCCGAGAGTCCCTCAGGGCCTTGGTTCTGGCCGAGAGCTGCAGGAAAGATGGACGGGGCCCAGAGGGCAGCTGGTCAGTGCTTGCTTCTCCGTTGGAAGGACTGCTTGGGCTGACCTCTCTATCACATGAGACCATCTTGAGTGGGCAGCCCCATGAATTCATGCATGTGAGCCAAGCCCCAGGCTTGGGTTTTGCAGGGGCCCCCGGATCTACAGGCCCCAGAGACAGCTCTGGCCGTTGCTGTCCTTCTGCAGGAGCAGGGCCAGGCCTCCCTTCACACGCACGGGGCAATGGCTCTGGTTTCGGTCATGGCAATGATGCACTCGTTCCACACAAAACGCAGCCCCCATGGTGCAAATGCATTCATGCATTATTTCTCTGCACCAAAAATACATCTTTAAGTGACCTGACCTGGGGATTCATTATGGAGTTGAACACATTTCTGCCTTTGTGGTTTCTTTCTTTGTCCTTGCTTATACCCACAGACAGGAATTGGGTGGGCACACGGAGGTTTCTCCTGGACGCCGGACATCTGCCAGGGGTGTCTTTGTGTCCCAAGTCAGGAGGTCTGCCCCCTGTCCCTCGGCAGTACCGGGGTATCTGGTGGGCATGGAGTCTGGACCCTCCACCTTGGGCCTCCAGCATCCTCAGAGGGGTGGTGCACATCTGGGCAGAGCATTGGACCTTGCAAAGGGGCCTGGGGGCCCATGTGTGGGACAGGGCTCTCCGTGGGGCTCCGAGGGGGTCTCCAATGGCTTGACCTTGCATGAAACCCAGGACTTGGCCAAAATCTGGGGCAGGTCTGAGGGCAAAATGACCTGGGACTCCCAGGTGGCATTTCCCACCCCGTGACATGATGGATCTGGCTCTCGATCTGCAGGGAAAAGAGGAACATGCCCTTTTCTGCCCACCGGGATCTACCCCAGCCCCAAGAGTATTGTTACTTTCTGTTGAGGTCATATGCACTCCGCTTCCTCCTCCTTCTAACTCCACGCAGTGTCATCAGTTCACGTGAGCCAGCTCTGCTCATAGTATACTGGGGCAGCCGCCATGTCACCTCCCGCCTCTCCACGGTGGTGGAGGTGCGTTCTCCTGCAGGAGCTCACCCTCGGGGCCAGGCTCTCTGCCACCTCCTCCACCTCTTCCTACGAACGAGCAGGTAGCTGTGGGAATCGGTCCTGGTGGAGAAGACACGAAATGTGGTCCTGCCTTTCCTCTGTGTGAACTGAGTCAGGCTTGGCAGGATGATTTGTGCCACCTGTCAGGGCCTTGTGTCTTCTGAACAAAGGGTCCCTTTGGGGAACGCTTGGCCCTCTGTCTCGCCACCTTGGGGGCTCCAGGTGCTGCTGCCTCTGGGGAGGAGAGAGGAGGCAGTTTAGAGATGGGGATGCTGGGATTGTGGTTCTGACAGGGGACACAGACACATCCCCAGAGTGATCCCCTCTCCCACAGTAGCTTTTCCTCCAGGCCCATGGCAATGTTGCTCTGAGAGACAATATTACAGGCAAACCGCTCTGTCTCCTTGGGCCTCATTCTCACTTGGTACAGGAGGTCACAGGTGCGGAGGGCCTGGAAGCCATTACTGTCGCTGTGATGACATGTTCCAGCGCCAGAAGCTGCAGTGACTCTAGGATATGCCTCCAGGCCCCCCTCAAAGAAAGATTTGTTGTTCCAGCTGTAGGGTATGTGGTCAGCAGACCGGCCTCAGCTGTCAGGACCACAGCATCGATTCTGCTGCTGCTGCCACTGCGCCCAAGTCTGTCCCATTCTGGGTGGCCACATACAGTGACCAGTGGAGGCAGGGGTGCAAGGCCCATCAGGGGCAGGGCTGCAGGTTGTTCCTGACCCAAGCCTGGGGCTGACGGACTCTGCGATGTGCGCCGGGCCAGAGAGAGGTAAAGTGTGCTCTGCATGACCTTGGTCTCAGCCCTCTGCACCTCCCAGAACCCACTGAGAAAGGCCTTGGACACGCACAGGGAGGACGAGTGCCACGGGAGCCCGGTGGTGTCGGGAAGGAGCGGCCCCCCACCTGTAGAATGAGAATGCCAGGCCCCTCCTCTCCGTAGGGCTCCCTGAGAGCAGCCACCGCTCTGCCCGGGACTCAGGCTGGGCTGCCCGCATCTCCCAGGTACGCTCCATCAATTTATATTCTGAAGGACCCTTGAATGCCAAGGCCTGGGAAAGAGATGTCCAGGGAAACAGGGCCCAATCGACCAGAAATGGTGATTTGGAGCCTGGAGCAATTGTGAGACTGTAATCAAGGCAAATGTCACAAGGAAAAACACCCAGAACTAGAAACGGAGTGAAACAACAGGCACGGGAGCAGGGTGTGAGCACAGACGAAACAGTGGACGACGTGGTGTGAAGTCACACCACAGGGAGCCTCGAGAAAGGGGAAGTCGACCTCGACACGGGGAATGTCGTCCTGACCCGCAGCTCGAGATGCATTCTGCCTGTCGGCGCAGAACGGACGAGGTTGTACAGTGACGAGTTCATGCATAGTGCTTGTTTGTCTTCAATCCTCAGAAATAATAAATCAACAAGTGGCTCCTTGTTTGTCACTGAAGTAAAATGGTGAATGCTGATCACTTTGACAGTGAGCACAAAGTAGTGGAAAAAGGTGGCTTGAGAAGAAAGCAGGAGAGTCGTTGTTCTCTCGTAAAGGAACATGTTGGGAGCTAGTCTTGAAAGCGGATGAAAAGAGAAATAAATATCTAAGAATATATAGGGTTCCAAAGGTACCCAACAAAATAACTAAAATACTGGATGTAAATACCAGACGTTGGGACAAGAGGGTAGTAGAAGTTAGGAAAATCCTCACTTTTAGCTAGAAACCCAACTGGCCAACTGGCATTGTCCAAAGCTGATGACTTATGAGGTCAGATGCATAAAGGACAGGCGATCACAGACTGAAAACCAGAACAGGCACGAGGCTCCCACTGGGACGGGCGAAAGGGCAGGGCTGTGCCTTTTCATCTTAGCTCCTCTGTTGTTTGGGTTATCAGGTGACGTATTACCTTGATGAAAATAAAAATGAAAAAATAATCGGTCTTTGCAGAACACTTGGGAAATGTAGAAAAGTGTAAAGAGAAAAGTAAAAATTATGCACAATTCTACTAAGAGATAACCAGTTATGATTCTTACTGTTGTCATACTTTCTATTTTACCATGGTCATTTTTCTTAAACAGTTAAGCACTTACTGATGACATCAGATTCCTTTGTAAACATGATTTTTAATAACATACTCCACAATTTTGTGTATCTTAATTTATATAATGATTTTCCTATCATTGGATATTTGGGTTGCTTCTGTATATGTTACTGTGACAAATTCTGAGGCAAACTTCCTTTTACATAAATCTTAGTATTCCCGGTGATTTCCTTAGGCTGTATTCCTAGGGAGGGGCTTACAAGGTCAACATGTCTAAACATTTTTGAAGCTCTATGTTGTAACATTGCTTTCAAGTAAGATTCCACTTAATTTTTTTCCCTTGGAGACCTACCGGGCTACCCTTTGTCATCATTTGTATCGTTCAGACCTGCAGGATGTGCTGAAAGTTAGTCATATATTTGTCCGGGATTTGAGATTTGGCTGGGAGAAATTCCACGAGTGTGTGGCGTTGTTAGCATGCTGTAAATATTGCCCTCTGTATCTAGGTATAAAACCACAGGATTTGTGAATTCAAACCGCTAATGAGTTCTGAAAATAGCAACTCTAAGAACTGAGTTCAAGGTTGACTCTATTGTGCTGATAGCAGGAGGGAACTATTGCTGACTGCACGGAGACTGTTCTGGCTGGGATGGGCCGATGGACTGAGATAGATCAAGATTAACCGTGAATGTGATCAGCTTATCTGGTTTCCTCTCCTCTCCTGCCCTCTTCTCTTCTCTTTCCTTCCCCCCTTCTTCCTTGTCTTTTCTCTCCCTTCTTCATCCACCCATCTATCCACTTACCTATCCATCCATCCATCCACCCACCTATGTATCCACCCACCCGTCTATCCATCCACCCATCCATCCATTCACCCATCTACCCACCCACCCATTACCCATCCATCTATCTACCCCCCAAACCTATCTACCTGTCCTTCTTTCCTTCCATCCATCCATCCATCCATCCCACCAAGATTTTTAAAAGTTTCTTCAAATTACTACAGCAGCAAATCTCTTTCAGTGCCTCAAAATGTCAGAGATTTTTCACTGCTGAACCCTATGGGACTGAAGACCTCGATGACATTGAGCCATCAAAAGCAGTCACAGAAAACACGTCTCAAATAATCCAGCACACAGGCATTGTTTGTGGGCAGGCTAAGAAACACTCCCCGACTTCTGAGAAAATTAGGTATTTCTATCTACAGTGAAGAAAGCAGAAAATGACAAAGGATAAAATTCAGATCCTAGGAATTTAAGAGGACCAATAGACCAAATCTATTTTCTTTTGTAGACAGTTCAAAGGCCTCCAGAAGCTTCCTGTCACTGTGCAGGTCAGAATTTGACAAAGTGCAAGTCACTGAGGAGAACTGATCTTAAATTGTGGTTACTTTAAAAACTTTTCTGGTTTTGACCTCTCTCTTGCCTCAGCAACAGCTTTACTGAGGCGGCTTCCTTCCTCCCCAGAGAAGGGAGCGTCTGCACCCTTGACTGTTCTTCTGGATCATTAATTTTCCTTTGGTTTTGTGGTTCTATCAACCTAACAAAATATTATGGGAGGATGCTGCCAAGGCCTGCCTTTGCAGTCATTCCGTGGGTCCTCCTGGATTGTCCTCTGAAGTCAGCCAGGCTCATCGAATATTTATAAACCCAGTACCTGCTTCCACAGGGCACCTTGAAATTTCACTGCGTGCTCCACGCTGTGCAGGATATGCTGTAAATGAGCATATGGTCCTGGGAACTCAGATCTTCAAGCTCATTGAGGCGACAAGATGTACTCACGAAAGAGTTGAATAAAAATACACGTTAGTAATCATCATAGGCTGTTACTCATTCAACCTCTACTCTGGTGATGGTGGGCCGCCCTCGGGACTGTGTAGCCAGTAGACCCGAGCACAGGGCATCTGGAACTTTATCCTGGGGTCAAATGGGCATCACTGGGGCTTTTGAGTTGAAGAACTAAATGAAGTTTGCATTTAAGACCAGATTGAGAGAGACTTCTTTTCTAGATTCCAAAGAGGTAAGGTCGAGATGTAATGCCTGTCACAGAAAACTGGCTGAAGCATAGCGAATTATCGTTCTAGCAGACTTCCTTCTCGATGCAGCCATATTGATCCTTAGAACCAGGAAGACTCGACAGACTGGTGGAGCTGGGATGTGGTGGAGATAATTGGTCAGCTCTGTACAGGAGGAAGCACTGGAAGACAGTCAAGAAGATCCGCAGGGCCATCTTCAGATGGAGGTCCGGGTCTTCTTTGGTCAGTTTCTTGAGCAGAAATGTATAGTCAAGATGGTTGGAAAAACTAACATCAAATGGGTGTAGGGACAGAGGAGGGCCTGATGTGAATGGAGAGAGGAACTATATTGACCGTTGTGGGAGTGAGTAAGTAATAAGAAGGGTGGTTGGGTATAAAAAAATGGAAGGAAAGGTAAAAAATGGAAAAAAAAAATGTGAGGATGAGTAACAGGAAGATGATCCAATGGGAAAAATGGGAGTGAGGAAGATGGAGCGGGGCAGACTTCGTGACTCAGAGGATTAAGGGAGAGAAAGGCAAGAAGGAAGACCTTAGAGGGAAGGAGAAAGGACGGTGTGGAGAGAGAGAGCTGAGGGAGGGAGAGGAGGACGGGAGAGAGCAGAGCCAGGAGTGGCGTGCTCGGGACCTCTGAGAAGCAGGCTCCCCTGCTGGCCGGGTGCGTGGAGAGCTGTGATGGTTAACCGTGAGTGTCCACCTAGCTGGGCCACCAGGTGCCCATATATTTGATCAAATGTGCTCCTAGCGTTTCTGTGAGGAGCTTCAGGTGAGACAAACCTTGAAATGGGTAGACGGAGTAAAGCAGATTGCCCTCCCCTGTGTGGGGGGCCCCATCCCATCAGCCAAAGGCCCTGACAGAACAGAAAGACCACTCTCCTCTGAGCAAGAGGGATTTTCTAGCAGCCGGCCTCGGACCTCATCTGCACTGTCAACTCTTTCTGGGTCTCCAGCCCGCGGCCTCCCCTGCAGATTTTGGACTTGCCCCACCATCACGTGAGCCCATTCCTTCTCTCTCTCTCCACATTCTGTTGGTTCTGTTCCTCTGGAGAACCCTGACTCTGAGCCTCCATTTATCGTCGGTGCTCTGGGGTAATACGTGCCTGAGTCACAGAAGTGCACGGAGGATGAAACAGGGTGAAGGGTGGGGGTGTTTACACTTGAGTGAGGGTTGCAACCATTTGGAGGTTTGTTAAAACTCAGATCACCGGGCCTCGGCCCAGGAGACGGATTCTGCAGGTCTGGGGTGGGGCCCAGGAGTTTGCATTTCTGTTTGTCCTCAGATGCTGCTGCTGCCTGGGGAACCACTTCCAGAACCACTGACGTAGGTGATAACTGGCTGGGCGCACAGCGTGTGGACGGGGTGCCGCTCGCAGGTGCCCCTAGAGTCATCTGCCCTGGGGTTGGGGACTGCGGGGGACTCTGAGAGAAGAGCCTGGTGCCCACGGGTCCACCCAAATCAGGCTTGTCTGGTCCCTCCCCACCCATGGCACAGCTCGTCGTGGATCGCAGCGCTCGGCAATGGGATCCACATGGACGGGAGGCGACCGCAGAGTTTCCAGAACACAGCGCACGAGCAGCCTCGATGTGTCCTCACTCCCTGCCTCAAAATGCACATGGGTGGCTGGTAGTCTTAAAATTAAGGTGAATCACATTAAATGTGACTTCAGAGACTTGAAATTTTTATGTTTGGCGCTTTAGTATAATCCAGTGCCATGGTCAAAATCCTCACTAGCGTAAGTGACACTGGACTGTGTTACAAGGATGATGAGGGGACATCCAAGGGCTTCATCGGAATCCTCGGGCTCCTGGGGCACTGGGAGCCACGGTAAAGGGTCTCAAATCTGGAAAACTTACTTTGGGATGACAAGTTTTGCGTTAAGCTGCCTCTGTCGGGTTCAGCAGAGCCCGGGAGCTGTCCACTGCAGCCTGGCCACGCTGCACGGCCGCCCTTCAGTGCCTGGCTCAGCTCCGGGCCCACATGCAGTCTGGCTGGCAATCTCAGCCAGCCTCTCCTCCCACCTCCGTGAGGAGGGCACTCGTCGGCAGTCCCAGCATCGTTGCTGCTCTTGCGCAGCTACTGTGGCTCCAGGGTGATCTAGTTGAGTGTGTTGTTGGGGAACCCCCAATGCAGGGTCTGTAAGAGGAGCCTCCCCTAGCCCGATGCAGGGCCCGGATGACCACGACAGCCCTGGCCCGGAGCTCAGCGGGAGCGCCTGTGACAGGAGGAACTGGACTGTCCTTGGGAACAGGTCCCAGTTGGTGCCCTGCCGTCAGGGACTTGGGGACCTGAGATTGAAGACCCCAGCTTGCTTCCTGTGGTCTTCCCAGGCAGGGGGTCTGGGGGTCTCCCCGGGACGAGCATCTTCTGACTAAGCGGGGATCTTGCGGGTGGGGGTGGGGCAGGCTCTTTAATGTTATGGGCCGTGCTGCAGGTGCAGTAGCCTGGCAGAAATGTCACTGTGTCATTAGTTAATGACTGATTGAATGAATGAGGTCAAGGATGTCCCCATGAAAACATTTATTGTCACCGTGGGGCAGGTCGTACAGTTTGGGAAACCTGGCAGCCATCGCTTACGTGGGAGTCTCCAGAGAGACTTCTAGCTCCCTCCCGGGGCCGGGCTCTGGATTCTGGGCACGTCTGCAGCCAAGTGTCTCATGAGCTTGCATTCCTCAGACCCACCCCCCACATTCTCCCAACATGTCCACTGAGCATGTCACACACACCCTCTGGATCATCCCCTTTAAAGGTGTCCCTTGCTCTGCCACTCACTCCTGGACAGTTGGAAGCCAACTGTCATGTCCTCAAATCCACACCTTCTCCCCATTTCCTCTGTTTCCTTTCCAGTGACAATCCCATCCCCACAGGACAGTGACTGCTTGGGCAGTGGGGCCTGTGCTGTGTTAGAAGTCACCCTTCACTGATTTTATTTTTCTCTTAACATTTTTGTTTTAAAGGTATGCTTTTCCTTTCTTTTTTGTTTTTGGTGAGGAAGCTTGGGTCTGGGCTCACATCTGTTGCCAATCTTCCTCTTTTTATTTTTTGTCCCCAAAGCCCCAGTACATAGTTGTATATCTTAGTTATAAGTCACTCGAGTTGTTCTATGGGGGATGCTGCCACAACATGACTTGAGGAGCACTGAGTAGGTCCACACCTGCGAACCGAACAGGGGAACCCCTGGCCGCTGAAGTGGAGTAGGAAGCTTAACTCGGCCACGTGGCTGGACCCCTGCACTGCTTTCAGTGCTGCCCCTCCCTTCCTGTAATCGCCCGCTAGGCCTGTTCTGGATGACCCAAATCACCGTCTTAACTCCGGGCATGGGATTCGCCCTGTCCCCATGTCAGCGCTCTGGAGAGGAGTCCTGTTCCCTGACGGCCTCCAGCACCGTCTGCTCCAAGCTCCTCTTTGAATTCTGCCGCTTTGACCTGGTGTCTCTGGGCGGACCACGGCCCCGTGGGGGCCTCCTTCTCTCTCCTCCCTGTGGGTGGACCCCATCTTCCTGCCTCAGGTGGAGCTGGAAGCATCCGTGGTGTACGTTTCTCCCACATTTGTTTATGTCCCTTTCTTTCTACCGCTTTCTTTCTTAGCTGGAAGGCCCCTGGTACACTCGCATCGCTCTCTGGGGACCTCGGTCTCGTGACTGGTGCCACGGTGCCAGTGAGAGTCACCAGAGCTTCTGGGTCCCTCTCTGGCTCTTTCCCCACATCCATCCCCCTCGCTGCTCCTTGATGACAAACATCCCCAGGTCCAGAAATAATCCCTGCTTTGGCTTCTACTGCACAAGCGACAAGAGGGCACGATTCCTCTGTAACATTTACACGTTAAATACGTGAGGAAACTACTGTTTAAAACTTAAATTCACCAAATGCATCTCCGGTTGGAAAGCAGAGAGCTGCTCCTTTGTCAGCAAAGGGCCCTTCACGAGGCAGTCTCGACGACGATCTGGGGCACAGGGACTGATGGTGATGCACACGGACTATGCCCATCGCCAGCGTTAGGGACCGTCCAGGGGGGCGACGATTCCACAGTGGCTGAGGGGGAGTGCAAGCCTGAGGGCTTCTCCAGGAAACCCCCGAGCAGAGCTGAGCGTGCTCACATCACCCGCAGCTTTGGTTCTGGGCTAACGGCCTTGATAGCCTGATGGTTGACTTTCACTTGCCCTGAACTGCATCTTTCGGTTCTCTAACTCTTTCTAAGGTGCGGGCACCCCCTGAGACTGCCCCCAGTGTCTTGCTTTCTCTCTGCATTACGGCTCAGGCAGTGGCTGAAATGAAAGAGGCATTTTCTGCGATGCTGCAGGGAGAAGGAAGTGGTGAGGGGCCGGGGGTGAGCCGCCAGGGCCAGAAAGTGCAGAGCTGTATGCAGTCAGAACACCCGCGGGCTGCTGTGTAATTTCCCCTGGTGGCTGAGCAGCCTTTCTTGGAAAAACCCTGAGACCGTCACTGCCCTCAGATCATGCTTTGACACTGGGACAGTCCCCATGTGCGGGGCTCGCCAGGAGGGAGGGCAATTCCACCCTGAGATCTCCACAGAGGTGGCAGCTGCCCAGATGCCGGGTGTGGGCGAGCTGGGGGCCACTCGGTCTGTAGGCCTTCAGGCCTGATTGCCAGTAACTTCGGTGAGGCCACCCACCTGGATAACCAGCTTCTCTCCCGAGCTGGTGGGCAGTGGAGGCTAGCAGGGCTCTGGGAGATTGCATGGGCTTCCCCTCAGGATGGCCACTCAGCTCTTTGCCTAGGTCTTAGATGACTAAATAGGAGCTGGACTGGGCCTGTTTTCCTGCAGTCTTCCATTCCCCGATTTTGTAGCCTGCTGCCGGAGTGATTTTGGTTCTGGGCTGCCCCGGTGCGTATCTACAAACCAGATGTACAAGGATCATGGGAGAGTTTGCTAACAGTACAGGATGCCATTTGGTGCCTCCTGGATACACAAAGTGGGTGAGTCTAGGTTTTCAGGCCATATGATTATACAGTTTGGGAGGCCCACTGCAAAAAATGTGCACAAAATTCCAGCACAAACTGCCCTCGGCCCCTGCTGGGAGAGACGACGAATGTGAGGACCCAGCAGACGTGACCCGCTGCAGCTCGGCCCCCTCGCATGGTCAAATTTAAGCAAAAGCCTGATGACACTATCCGTTGCTGCCGTTCCTCTAGTACGTGGGTGGCCTGTGCAGGCAAAGCGTTAGCTTCATTCAAGTCATGAAAAGTCCACACCGTGGCCATGATGTGGTTCTGGAATATTTCAGAAGCACCAATACCACACTCTGACCATGTCATTCATTTTAAAATAGTGTCACCATAAGAGAAAGGGTATAACGAGGTGAAAGGAAACTCAAGACAGAAAAAATGTTCCCATAATTCTGCCGTTCTAGCAGGAGAGCTGTTCTTGTCTCAGTGTGAATGTGTGCTTTTATTTTATTGTCTTTATTTTTATTATTATTTTTTAAAGAAGATTAGCCCTGAGCTAACATCTGTCACCAGTCCTCCTCTTTTTGCTGAGGAAGACTGGCCCTGAGCTAACATCTGTGCCCACCTACTTCTACTTTATTTATGGGACGCCTGCCACAGCATGGCGTGCCGAGCGGTGCCATGTCCGCACCCGGGATCCGCAGAACCAGCAAACCCTGGGCCGCTGAAGTGGAACGTGCGAACTTAACTGCTGCGCCACTGGGCCAGTCCCAAATCTCTGAATGCATGCTCTTAAATTGTTGCAACAATAATCTTGGAGGGAGGAAGGCCTTTCTAAGAAGGACACAAAACCTAACAACCATAAATGAGAAGATTGACACGCATAAAAATAAAATCAAAAGACAAATGAAGCATGGGACATATTTGCAACTCACGTAGACGAGAGACTAACGTTCCTGATTTATAAAGAACTCTTATAAATCAGTAACAAAAAAGCCAACAGTCCAACAGGAAAAGGAGGAAAAAATTTTAATAAGTAGTTCTCAGATGAATACAAAGAGTTTTTCAGCTGGTGAAGTGGAGGCTGTACCTCACTCAGCATGAGAGACATAGAAATTAGAACAATGTTGAAGTTTTTAAAAAGCAGATTTTTTTTAAATGGATGTTGACAAACTGATTCTAAAATGTAGGAAATGCAAAGGACCAAACAAAGGGCTGACGTTATTTTTAAGAAGAGTCATACAGAACATTCACCCACCAGAGAAGGACCTGAGAGAAAGCTGAAGGGTCGAGACCATGCGGCTTCTGCACAGAGAGGAGCCAGGCCAGTGTGGCGAGAGAAGTAAAGACTCTAGGAACAGATACGGATGGCTGCCTGATCCATGCAAAAATAGGCACTGGAGTAAAAAGGGAAAATTTTTCTCCAATATATTAAACTGATTCAATTGTAAAGAATTTGTCTTGGGGCCGGCCCGGTGGTGTAGTGGTTAAGTTTGTGTGCTCTGCTTCTGCAGCCTGGCGTTCGCAGGTTTGGGTCCTGGCTGTGGACCCAGCACTGCTCATCAGCCACGCTTTGGGAGCATTGCACATACAAAATAGGGGAAGATTGGCACAGATGTCAATAGCTCAGGGGCAATCTTCTTCACACAGAAAAAATAAATTTAAAAAAAGAATAAAGAATTTGCCTTGACTCTTACCTCACTCTAAACTCACGATGAATTGCAGATGAATTTCATCTCTGAACGTGAAAGGCAAAAGCAATAAAACTTTAAACAAAAATTGGAGAACATCTTCATGACGTTGATGTAGTGAACTATTTTTTAACCAGGACAAGAAAGGTGCATAAAGGGGAAACGGTGACAAATAGGACTTGGTTCAGGGTAAGCATTTCTGTTTTTCAAAAGATATGTGTGCCGGGAAAAGACAGCTCACAGAATGGGAGAAGGTATTTGCAGTATACAGATCTGACAAAGGACTCATATCCAAAATATATAAAGAGCTCATACAATTCAATAAAAAAAATACCAAAACTCAATGGACAAAAGGGAACTTCCTCAAACAGGAAATCCAAATGTCCATAAGCACATGAAAAGGTGCTCAACTTCATTAGTCACAGCCACCAAATTGGGAAAGTGAGAAAACACTGCCAGTACCAGTTGTTGGCAAGGGTGTGGAGCAAATGAGTTCCAACACCCTGCTGGTGGGAGTGCATGTTGGTATCACCAGGTGGGAAGAACTGTTTGGTCGGCCTGCTAAAGCTGAGCATATGCCCAGGACATGACCTATGATCTATGACCCAGGACAGGGTCAATGTGGGCACGGGGGTGGGGGTGGTAGCTCCTAGAAGGAAGCAAGAATGTTTCACTCTGTGCACACTTCAGCATGTGTGTTATACTACAACGAAATGTTCAAAGAAAGAGTAACATGAAAAATTAAGCTATGCTGAAGTTCCAGAGGTAAAAAAAATGTGATAACAAAGATGTGGGGAAATAGGACATTCTCGTATACTGCAGGTGGGAGCTCAGACTGGTGCAACATCTGGGAGGTGCAATTGGCATTCTCCACCCAAATCATGTGCAATTCTACCTCTCCTTACTCCAGGGGGACCTGTGCAAGACGGTGTCACTCTCGATGTAAAACAAAATATCGGGAACAACGTAAATGTCCCTGTCAGGTGACTTGATCTTTTCCTGCCGCGGATCAGTATGTGCCACACAAACCGGGCAGGACGTGCTAGGCGCGTGGGCACGGACAGCCGAGGCCATGCGGGAAGCAGTAGATATTCCACCTCCTTGTACGTCTTTTTCATTTTGAACCACGTGTATCTGTCTCCTGTTGAAATGTTAAGAAAATGAAATAAAATGCGTAATCATAGAATAATATAGCTTTGCATGGTGTTCTACTTGCAACACTCTCCATGCTTTCCCAAGTCAGTAGTCCTCCTGCTTATGTTGAATCGCGGTCTCTTGTAATTGCTGTCGTGTCATTAAACTGATGGACCGTGATGGAGCCGCCGTTCTCCTGCCGCACTGTCAGATGATTTTTCACCTTGACTGTCTATTTCCCCTCTTTTGATTTATTTTCTGGAGCCCGTCTTCTCCTTAGTGGACCCTGCTCACAGGATCAGCTCTGTTTGGCTCTGCCTTTTTCGGGTGGAAGACAGATCAAAAGGGGTGATGAGAGCTGAGCGCCTCCCTTCATGGGAGCTTCGTGGGAAGGACAGAGGCAGAGGGTGTGGATCTTGTCGTGCTCCCGGGGACTCGGAAGGAGCACCCTCTGGGAACCCTGCTCCCCATCTCCGGCAGCAGTGAGCTGTAAGCAGGGTTTTTTTGTCTGGACTTTCTGGACCAAAGGCGTTGGTAAGAACTTGATGGGGTGCAGATGAGCACAATTCCTAACGCAGACCACGAAGGGCAGTTGACTGGGTGACTGTGTTCTTGACGAGGGCAGGCAGGTCCGCCTCATTCCGCATGGGGTCATTTAGGTCAGTGGACTTTAGAGTTCGTGTAAACTTTAGCTCCCCTCTGAGCAGGAGAACCCTCTGTGGGTGGCAAGGCGAGCATCTCGGAGCTGCACCCCTTGTCCGCATCTCTCCTCTCTGCCCCCTGAGCTCCCGGCCTGCCGCATCTGCTTCCCCCCGCTCTGGGGCCAGCTCTTCCGAGGACTTGCGGGGGGAAGCAGCCAAGTCATCAACTGCTTTGTATTCTGTCCCCTCTCGGGAGGAGGATCGAGGCTCAGGGCAGACACTTTTTGACAGATTTCCTGTAATCTCAAATGTCTTGATTCTCTGGGCCCATTTTTCTTTAATGTCTACAGTAAATTTCATTAAATGAAAGTCTACAACCGTTAGTGAATTGAAACCCTTTCACACTAATAATTGTGAAAATAGGTCAGTTTTATAAAGGAAAATTGCAAGCCAAACAATTGGGAAAGAAGTATTTGAGGAATTTAACATGCGTGTATATATTATGTGGCTAAAAAGGTCTTTCCCTCTTTGTCAAACAAGATAGTCTTCAGAGAAGTAAAATACATCTTTTTTTTTTTTAAAGATTGGCACCTGAGCTAACTACTGATGCCAATCTTCTTTTTTTTTTCACCTGCTTTTTCTCCTCAAATCCCCGAGTACTTAGCTGTATATTTTTAGTTGTAGGTCCTTCTAGCTGTGGCTTATGTGACACCGCCTCAGCATGGCCTGATGAGCAGTGCCATGTCCACGCCCAGGATCCAAACCAGCAAAACCCTGGGCTGCCGAAGTGGAGCGAACTTAACTACTCGGCCTCAGGTCTGGCCCCTAAAATATACCTCAGACGTGGTCCAGGCCGAGGCGGGGGGGCTCCCTTCTGTCTTCCGTCTGTATAACGGGGGCTTCTGGAGCGGGGCGTTTGAACTTTTGGTTGAAAGACGATACCGCTGGGTTGTGGGCAGCATTCATGTTTTTGTGTTTTGGTGGAAGAGCAGAGCAGAGGCAGCGTGCCCCACGAGACTTGGGCTCCTTGGTGCGGCTCACGTGTCGGTGTGCACATGCTATCATGTAACACGCACTTCTCTCTGGGGTCGCAGAGAAGTTTGAAAGCTGCTATTGTAGAAAGAGGCTTCCCCAGCACTTTCTTTAAGGAGATGAGTTCTTCCAAGGGAACATGCATGAAACCGCCTCACCTTTTCGAGACTCTGAAGCCCACAGAGGCAGTTTCCCCCATGGGCAGGCCTGTGGCCGGAGCTCAAGCTGGACGTTTGTGAAACATTTGTGGTTTTCTTCCTCCATGGAAGAACTTCACCAGCAAGAGGTTCCCTTTCTCTCAAAATAAGCTGGAACCACATTCTGAGGCCTTCACTTCGGCAGCACAGCCTCTGTCTTTCCTCCCAGGAAGCATTGTCTAGGACCTGGTGACCGTCTGGTGAAGCTAGCCCCACAGCAGGCCTCCGCCTGCAGGCTGCATGGGGTCGGCCCTCATGGCCCCACCCAGAGGCTGCCTGAGAGAGATGGGGTCGGGAGCAGCCAATCGGAGGAACAGTTGTCAGGGAGGGGAAGAAGTGCCACTGGCTGCTCCCCAACTCTGGACCCCTGCCCCACCTTCCTTCCCCACCCTCCAGGCCCGTCTCTGCTCCATTGGACAGCCAAGCCGGGGGACAACACTCTGGATGGAGTCGGGCCACCCAGCGTCCTGCTCGGAACGTTGCATTTAGAAAGGCTTCTCAGTGAACTCCTTGTCCTGGTCCCTCTCTGCCGTCCACTCTCCACACCGCCTGCCCACACCAGGCCCAGGCCAGCTTCTGCCACCTGTTCCCACGCCCCACCCTCCATCCTTGCGTGCCTGGCTTCGTGTCCCCCTGCCCCTCAGTTCACATGTTGCCTTTTTAGGGACACCTTCCCTCTCCCACCAGGCCTGACTCTGTTCTCCTCACCATCTCCACGCCCTGTTCTTTGCCTTGTCCACTGCCCTGCGCGTCTACTGCTGCATGAAAAAGCACCCGAAAGCATGTGTCTTAGAACAGACACTCCCTCCTCTCTCCCACGGCGCTGTGGGCTGGCGGGGCTCTGCAGAGCCTCTCGCTTGTGGTTTCTGACACAGTTGCCATCAGACAGTGCCCAGGCCTGAAGTCACCCGAGGCCTCCACAGAGCAGATGTCCGGGATGGTGCCTTCATCCACACACCTGGCAAAGATGTAGATGGTCAGCTTGCAGGGGCCCACATGTGGGCTCCCCATGTGGCTTGGGCTTCTCACGGTGCAGTGCTGGGTCCCAAGGGCCAGCACCCCAAGAGTCACAGCAGCTGCAAGGCCTCATAGGAACTTACTTTGGAAGAACCGGAACTTCTATGCAGTGAGCAAGTCACTGAGCCAGCCCAGATTCCAGGGAGGGGGACTGGCCCCTGGTGGGCCTGGCGGTCACCCTGCAGAGGAGCCGCTGAGCAGTGAGGTATTGTTGAGGCATCTTTGGAAAATGCAACCTGCCACTTCAGACTCGCCTGAAGTCTTTGTTTTCATTTGTTTCCTTTCTCGCCCAGTCCACCGGATTGCTCCTGCGTGGCAGGCCTTGTCTGAGCAGCTCACAGCGGGTCCTTGAACCTGGACTTCCACAGTAAAGCGAAGATGAACACGTTCCCTGTGAATTTTGACAGCGGGACAAAACTCTATCTGATCAGTGTCGGAGGAACAGCATTTTAATGGAGGAAGTAAAAGCATAAGTAACCGGGATAGCTGCTAAGTATTTAGGGGCAGATGCCCCTTTATCCTCATTCATTCATTAATTCATTCATTTATTAATTCAACAGATATTAGTCGACATTTCTGCCATAAGAAAAAGCACTAGGTTCTAGGGATTGAAAGACACATAAAGCCATGTCCCCTGTGTGCTCCACTAGCGGATTTCCATGTGGTTTCATGGCAGTAATGTTACTTACCGTTCATTGAACATGTGCTCCGTGCCAGGCATTATGGCAATATGAGTGCACGCACTGACCTACTGAACTCTTACAACCTCGGGGGGGCCAGCAGCAGTCCTACTCTACAAACGTGGGCTCAGGTGTAGAGAGGTTGGGAGACACAGTCATGATGCTAAAGCTCTGTCCTCTCACCCTGTAGGACGGTAAGATCCACCCCATCACCCTGTAGGATGGTGTGATCCACCCCCTTCACCCTATAGGATGGTGTGATCTACACCATCACCCTGTAGGGTGGTGTGATCACCCCCCTCACCCTGTAGGATGGT
>NW_025799869.1:1924973-1937216 GCF_021613505.1 Equus quagga | reverse complement strand
TGGTATGATCCACCCCATCACCCTGTAGGGTGGTGTGATCACCCCCTTCACCCTGTAGGATGGTGTGATCTGCCCCCTTCATCCTGTAGGATGGTATGATCCACCCCATCACCCTGTAGGATGTGTGATCCAGCCGATCACCCTGTAGGATGGTATGATTCACCCTCACAACCCTGAAGGATGGTAGGATCAGGCTTTTCTCAGGTCACATGTCCAGTGCCGCTGCTCTGGGCCACGCTTGCCAAATCAAGGAGGCTGGGAGGAAGGAAGTGAGCATGGCCCAGAGGGTGGCTGGTGGGGGTCTGTGGGCAGGTGGTCCAATGCAAGCTCATCTCATTTCAACAGGAAGGAGTCTGAAAATGGAGTCCAGCCCAGGACCAGGAAGTCGGCAGGGCCATCAGGGAATTTGTGTGGGACTAACCTGTGTGGTGCCAAGTTTGTTTATTCTTGGCTGAAAATTACTTCCTTTTTCTGCGAAAAGAGGCCCACGGTGGACATAAACCATTTCTTACCAACAACTTTGTGCTGAGCTCAGGCCCAGTGACTCAATGTCATGTGGATTATATTTCCTATAAAATGCTCCAGGGGTGAAAAATCAAGGGAAAGTGTTGGACAGGAGGCTTTGGAAGTGGGTCGTCCTCAGTGTAGATGGGCTGTTTCTCCACACTCCTCCCGGCGGAGATGGAGCACCAGGCTGGGGGCAGGGATGGGAGGCAGCACTCCTCCCTGTGCTCTGGGGCCCGGGTGCCAGGCACCCGTCTGAGGGCTTTGCTGCTGTTTCCTGAAACCAGTGTCCCGGGGCTGCCGTAACAAAGCCCCACACTCTGGGCTGCTTAAACAGCAGAAATTCATCGTCTTGCAGTTCTGGAGGCCAGAAGTCTGAGACCAAAGTGTGGGTAGAGTTGGTTCCTTCTGGACTATGAGGGGGAACCTGAGCCAGGCTCCTCTCCTAGGAGGTTTGCTGGTGACCTTTGGTGATCCTTGGCTTGTAGATGCATCACTCTGATCTCCGCCTTCATGTTCATGTGGCGACACTGTGTGTGGGTATCTGTCTGTCTCTGTGTCCAGATTTCCGCTTTTGATAAGGACGCAGTCATATTGGATTAGGGCCCATCCTGATGATCTTAACTTGACTACGTCTGCAAAGACCCTACCTCCGAGTAAGGTCAAGTCGCAGGTACCGGGGGTTAGAATTTTAACCTATCTTTTTTGGGGAACACAATTCAACCCATAATAGTGGTTGGTTTGAAGTTGTTTTCTTCTGCTCAGTCCCTTCCTGTCCCCTCTCCCCATGCTAACAAACTCTCTAACCACATGCCTAAGTCAGGATACAGGCTGAGCTGCTGTGACAAAAGGAACCCTGCACAGGGGCTCAGACGCCTACAGCCTTCTTTCCCTCACGTGGAGCAGTGTAGGGCAGCAGCCTGGGCTGGTACGGAGGTTTGCCATGGATCACCTGGGAGCCCAGAGTTCTCTGGTCTTTTCCTGTTGTCTCCTAAAGACTCCTGTTTCAGCCTGTAGCCTGCCTTGTCATGTGAGCTGGGCTGCAGTCACTGTAAAGCTCGAAGGGAGAGAACGCATCCTCAAGGCAGGACTCAGATCCTCACGGGCTGTTAGTCAGAGCCTCCCCTTGGTTTCCTGCCATATAGGTTTCTCTAACATGACAGCTTGAGTCATCAAAGTGAGCAACACAAGAAGAGTGAGTTCAAGCAAGATGGAATCACAGTCTTTTATAGCTCACTCTTGGAAGTGGCATCCCGTCACCGATGCAACTCACCAAGTACAGCGCCCATACACAGGGAGAGGAGTATTCCAGCCTGTGAATACCAGGAGGTGGGGACCACTGGAAGCCTTTTCAGAAGCCACCTACCCCAGTCTGCCTCTTGCCCCCAGTGACTTGTATTCCTGCTACAAGTTCCCCCAAAGCCTCATCTTTTTACTGCACCAGCACAAAGTTGAGACTCTCATCTAAGTGAGGTCCGGGATGGGTGAAGCTCCTCAGGTGTCATTGTTCTAGTCTAGCTCTTCTGGATCTGCAGACCCACGAACCAAGAAACGAGTTGCCAGCCCCTACACACCCTGCACACATTGGAGGGGCAGGCGTGGAGCAAATGGTGTAGATGGTTCTGTTCAAAAGGAGAAAAATGAGAGACACTGAACCATAGCAATTCTGAAATCCAAGTGGGCAAATGTTAGAAATTCCTTGATTAGGTTTCAAGGGCTGGGAATACTTCTCTGTGGCTCTCGCCCCACCCTGTTGGCTGTTGGTTCTGCCCTCTTCGTCATCCTTACTTTTCATCAAAGAAAGAAAGAGTGTGCTTCTGAGCTCTCTCAGCCTGCTTCCTGCCAGTAGAATTTTGGGGGTCCAACTGCCTCTTTTCATTTTGTCCTCTCTCTGTCCCTTTCAGTTCCAGCTGGCAGTGTTTTTGCTGATAGAATTTTCTCGAACCCTTTGTGGGTCTTATGTGAATCTCCTTGGGACAATCTCCCTTAGACAGAAGCCACAACCACACATTTCTTTGAGATAAGCCCTTGTCTACCTTGGAGTTCTCTGAAACAGGTAAGAAGCACCGCCTGTCAGCTTCCTAGAGACCCATGGTTCAATTGAGGGGAACTGTGAGGCACACACTTAATCGCTCGCTAGGAAGGGTCCTTTGTGCGTCTCAATAGTGCAATCATCCATCCTTCAATATGTGAAGGGGATTGGTTCCAGGACCCCTGGTGGGTACCAAAGTCTGCGGATGCTCAAATCCCTTAAATTAAATGGTGTCGTATTTGCATATAACTTACGCACATCCTCCTGTATACCATAAATCATCTCTAGATTACTTATAACACCTAACATAATGTAAACGCTATGTAAATAGTTGTTATACTGTATTGTTTATGGAATAATGACAAGAAAAAGCATCTGTACGCATTTGTGTACAGGTGCAACCATCGTGGCCTTTTGATTTGTGGTTGGCTGAATGCTCAGATGTGGAAACCTCAGATATGGAGGGCCAACCGTACTCTGGTGCTTTGATGATTCTGAGGTCTTAACAAAATATTGTATAGTCACACGATTGGCTTTATTTCTCTCTCTCTCTCTCCTTTCACATTTACTATAAGCTGCAGGGAGAAACCAGAAAGAACCTTCAGTATTTTCCTTGAAAATCTCCTGAGCCAGACCCTGCCCTTCACTAGGTACCAGTTCCACCCCCTCCCTCACTGCAGACCACAGTGTTGCTAAGCCTTCTGCCGCTGCGTAATGAGGCTCCTCCTTCTTCCAATTTCCTGTAGTGTGTCCCTCAGTCCCTTTTGAGCTCTCCCTGGCAGTGTTCTCAAAACCCAGATTTCTGTTAATTGTCTCGTCAAGGCAATTTAGGCTTTCTCTGTCACGCTCCTTGACACCCTTCCAGCTTTCACTGCCCAGTTCTACACCCATGTCCACATGTTCAGGCTTTGGTTGTGGCGGCACAACTCTGGCACTAAAATCTGTCTTCATTGTCCATTGCTACAGAACACGGTAATCCCAAACTTCATGTCTTAAGACAGTAGCATTTCTCACCTCAGTTCCCGGGGCCAGGAATTGAGGTGAAGCTTACCTGGGTCCCCTGCTGCAGGGTCCCACACAGCCGCAATGCAGGTGTCACCAGGGTTCAGGTCCTTACCACGGGGGATCTCCAACATGATGCTGGGTCCCTTAAAGGGCCAAGCTGGGAAGGCCAGACAGTGGGAGCAAGGTGAAGTCACTGTCCTTTCTTGGTTAATCTTGGAAATGGCATCCTGTCATCTTTGTCATATTCCATTCATTAGAAGTAAACCATTAGGTCCAGCTTGCACCTACACACCCATGCACACACATACAAACTCACAAATACACATGCACACGTAGTACTACAAACATAGTACTCACATAGTAACACACACACCATACTCATGAACATATGCATGTACAATACATACGCACACACGTAGGCACCCACCCACACAGATACAAGCAAACACACACACACATACAAACATGCACATACATACATACACCCACATACACATATGTACTCAAAACCCATGCATAGACTGCCACACATACACACACTCATGTACACACTGAAAACTCACACACATATACACACATACATACTCAAAGCCAACATGCATGGATAATTGCACACATACACACACACATATAGACACATACTCCAAACCCACACATCTGTGCCTGTACATACACACACACACACACACACACACACACACACACACACAGAGGCGCGTGCGGGCTTGGGTATGAATCCCAGGAGGTGAGATCCTGGAAGCTATTTCAGAAGCTTCCCAGCACAGGGTCCAAGCCATGAGGAGGCCCCCTGGACCCTTCCCTGGAGTCTGGGGCAGGGTGCCTCTGCTCCTTTGGCCCCCGTTTCTTTGGGGAGTAGAGCTTTCTCTAGGTCTACGGCAGCAGCTGGGGGCTTCACCTCCAAGGTGGTCAGCAAGGGTCGGGCAGCCTCTCAGCCGTGGTCGTGGCCCGGGAACCCCCTGCACGTGCCTTCTGTGCCTGGGCTTCCTCGCAGCATGGCTGCGTGGTTCTCAGAGCAGGCACCTGAGAAGGAGCCAGGAGAAAACCTCAGAGGGCACGAAAGGCCGTGTCTACTGAACTCTACTGGCGGAGGCAGGCCTGGCGGTCTGCCCAGGTTGGGGGGTGGACGTAGACTCCTCCCAGATGGGTGGGGGCGACGTCACAGTCAGAAGGGCGTCTGGGTTGGGACACAGTAAAGACCCTCTGTGCAAACACACTCTTCCCCACTAGTCAATTGGACAATTTAATCCCACCCACAGAAGGAGAGGTTAATTTACCATTGTCCTTCCCAGAGAGCACAGGTGCCATCTAAGGGGTGGGCTGCAGACCTGGTCAGGGAGGTGTTGTGTGTGATGCTTCTGGGGATGCGTGAGACCTCACATTGGACGCTCAGGCAGGGCTTGGTCATCACCACTTCACTGCAGGTGGCCGGCTCTCTTCCCAGATTTGCCTTCAGCCAAGGTGACAGGGTGGTGGCTGACAAAAGGAGAGGTGCCTTCAGGGGACTTGGGACATTGGGGATGAGTCACCAGGCTGTGCCACCACCAAGCGATCCCCTGCACCCAGAGGTGGCAAGGCTGCACCCCCTCCGAAGGTGGGGCCCTGAGCCCACCTCTGAGGCCACATCCCTGGAGCACTGGGCGGAAACTTCCCCTGGGGTATATCTGGAACCTGGTTCTCTGCCGTCTCTGGTGCTTCCTGGGTGCAGGGCTGTGGCCAGGCTGCAGGTTTGGATGTTCCAGAGGCAGAAAGCTGTGCCAGGTTTGTCCCCAAAACCTCTCCCGTTGGCATGTGAGAAGCGCTGATGGCAACAGAGCAGGCAGACAGAGGGTGGGGCTTGAGCTGAAGCGCGCCAGACGTGGCTTCCGTCCCAGATTCCCGGTCTGTCTGCAGATCCAGGGCTGGAGCTGGCTCTCTGCCCCTCCCCCACTTCAAATTCTCATGGGCCTTGGAGCCATTGTCTGGTGTGCAAATCATCAACCAAACATGCCAGGCTGCAAAAAGTTGACTCCCGAGCCCTTTCATTGGCTCCGTCTCTGTTTCCCAATGTCTTCCAGCTGACTTCCTGCCTCCCTCCCTCCCCTCGGGCTGCAAGACCCTGTCTCCTCCAGCTGGCAGTGCTCCTTCTGTGACTCCTCTGGGGTGTCCTTCTCAGCAATAGTTCTCAAAAAAAACAGCAAAGCCTGTGCCTTCCTTTAGGGAAGGTCAGGATCCTCTTCAAAGGGGGGGTTAAGAGATGATTTTCTGATTGTATCTTTTATCTGCTTAATGAACTTAAAGAATTCTCAAAGTCTCCTTGTGCTCTATTTCGCAAAATGGCAATATTGTCAACCAATCTCTCTGTCTACAGAGTTGCATGATCAGCAGTAAGTATCCACGGATGGATGAGCATGGTGCTGGCAGATTCCCCTACATCAGCCACACAATCCTCACAAGAGAGAATCTAAGGCACAGAGAGACTAGCCCACAGTTGGCATCGAGTAATTGTACAAGAGTGGTTTTTTTTTTTTTTTTTTGTTGAGGAAGATTAGCCCTAAGCTAACATCTGTTGCCAATCTTTCTCTTTTTGCTGAGGAAGATTGGCCCTGAGTTAACATCCGTGCCCATCTTCCTCTACTTTATATGTGGGATGCCTGCCACAGCACGGCTTGCCAAGTGGTGCATAGGTCTGCACCCGGGATCTGAACCAGCGAACCCTGGGCCATCAAAGCAGAACCTCCGAACTTAACAACAGTGCCACTGGGCTGGCCCCAAGAGTGGTGGTTTTAAAACTTTTCTGCAAATCCCAGGACACTCCTGTCCTCCAGAGCTGGGATGTAATGCTCCTCCCCTGAATATCGTCTGGCTTTGGTGGGGAAAAGGACAGGGTATGGCTTTGAAGCTAGATCAGAAACGGCAATGCAGCTTCTTCCTGACCCTCCCTCGGTACCCCTGTTCTTGGACGCCAGCCGCCAGGTCGAAAGAAAGCCCAGCAGCTGCAGGAGAGGCCACCATAGCAGAGGCCCCAGCTGACAGCCAGCATCATCTGCCTGCCGACTGAGTGAGCGATCTTCCAGATGCTGCCAGCCTCTGGGCCACTCCAAGCTGTCCCTGCTGATGCTACCAAAATTGCAGATTCGTGACAAAATGAATGTGGTGGTTGTTTGAAGACACTGGGTTTTGGGGTGACTTGTTACCCAGTGATAGATAACCGGAGCTCCAGGGCTGGGATTCAAACCAGGTCTGTGTGTCTCCAGGGCTCCTGCCAAGGAGAAAAGCAAAGCGAGGAGGCTAACCGTGGCCTCTTGTTCTAGGCTGCTGCCCGGTTTTCCTCCGGCCTCCCTCGTGAAGACAGAGCCCCAACAGCCCACGGCAGTGAAGGCCCGGGTGCTGAGGCTGCTGTCGCCTTACTGCTATGCCGCTGCGTGGCTCTGCTCCCTGGCAGCCCCCTGCCGCTATGGGAGCCCTCTGCTTAGAGGAGAGGAGGTGACCAAGGGCTCCTAGCTACATCTCAGAGTCCCAGGAGCAATGACTGGCCTTGGGAGACAATGACTTGCCTTCCTGCTGATCATCAGAAGCCTCGTGCTTCTTATACACGTTTGCATCTTCACGTCCCCATGAGAGACAGGGCTGGGGTGCACGGTGGCGATTTGCTGTTCCAGCCCCGTCCTCTCCAGGGGGCAGCTGCAGAGACCTGGGCTGAGTGCCTAAGCCACAGAGCCTGTCAGGGGCAGAGTCCGCCCCTGACCCCTGGCCAGTGCTTGGGGACCACCGCCACCTGGAATGTCAGAGACAGATGTTTCAACATGACTGACGGGTGTTTCTGGGTGCTGAATTCCACACTGGCTGCAGCTGGTTTTTTACTAAGGTGGGGTTCTTGGAACATACAGTTTTCCTTCTGAGACCCGGTGTACCCCAAACACTCTCGAAGGCTGATGTTACATATGTAATGAATTTGCAACACATTTTTTCTTTTTTTTAATTGTGGTAAAAAACACGTAACATAAAGTTTACCATCTTAACCATTTTTACGTGCACAGTTCAGCAGCGTTAAATATATTCGCACTGCTGTGAAACAGATCTCCAGAACCTTTTCATCTTCCCAAACTGAGACTCTGTTCCCATTCAACACTATCTCCCACCGTCCCAGCCCCCGCCACCCGTCGTTTTACTTTCTGTCTCTGTGGCTTTGACTCCTCTGCGGACCTCCTGTAAGTGGAATCATATACTATTTGTCCTTTTGTGACTGGCTTATCACTGAACAAAATGTCCTCAAGGTTCAACCATGTTGTGGCATGTGCCAGAATTTCCTTCCTTTTTAAAGGCTGAATGATATTCTATTGTGTGTTTATACAACATTTTGTGTATCCATCCATCTGTCAATGGACTTTTGGGTTGATTCCACCTATTGGTTATTGTGAATAGTGCTGCTATGAACGTGGATGTGCAAATGCAATGCATTTTTTGCATGCTTTGGGTATGGAGTGATGGCTCCTTTCCCCCTGGGCAATCTCAAGGCACCCTGGACCCCCTGGTTATTTACAGGGTCCAGGCTGTGGCCCGTCCTGTGAGCTTCCTGACAAGATAAAGGAGCATGTGCCTGGCCTTCCTGGAAGGGCTTGCTGCAGCAACCCGGACAGAAACTGGCTCCAGCAGCTGCCAGATGTCCTCACATTTAAGAGGTCCAGGTGCCACCAGATACAGCCCATGAATTACCCGTAACGAGTTTTCTGACAGCCATAGTTGTCATCCCACCTGTTGCAAAAAAGAAGTCTCAGGTTTCTTTGGCCAGGTCTGGCTAAGCGTTTCCAGTGCCTATGTTTGCAAATGCAATCACAGGGCCTAAGGTTCTGCGCCTCCTGCTACGTCGTCTGCTGAATCTGCAGGGCAGACCAGGCGGTTTAAAAAATCCTAATGGAGCAACCCAAGAGAGCACTCGATGAAGCCAAGTTTATTGCAGACCAATATGAAGCTGCCGACTGCTAGCCTGGCTGCACAGCTGTGTAAAATTGCTCAGCAACCTGGGCCAGCAGACACTAAGCAGAGTGAAAAACTGGCTGTAAAATTTGACAAGCTGCCAGGGCTTGCAAGAAAGATGGGGTGGGGTGGGGTGGTGTGGGGTGGGAGGGGGAGGCAACTGGGCCCAAAGGTTATGCCCTGGGTGGCTCTCAGACCTACAGGGCAGTCTGGGTATTAAGATATGCGGTAGCCACCCAGGAAGTTCCTTTCAGAGAAACAGTCAAGAAAGGGCAGGTTGCAGGCTGACTGCCATGAAATAGGAGAGAGATGAAGGAGGCAGGGTCATGACCCGTGGAGTTAGGAGGTGTTGGGGTGCAAGGACCGGTGGGGAGATGGGTCTGACTGCATTTCCCGTAAAACATGGCTCAGCTCCTAAATGAATCGCACATTGCGTGTGTTTGCAGCACATTCTGAATAGCAGATTTTGGGCAGTGCTCTGCAAAGGATCCACAGCCTCAAACAACTGAATAACTCAGAGATGACAACAATGCCATCAGGACCAGAGGGCATCGCAGGAGGCCAGGAAACCAGGCATGGTTCCCATCCAACCCGAGGAGATGTGAGGCTGTGGGAGTGGGGGGATAGCTGCTCCCACACCCAGCTCCCAGTGCCGTCGCCCTACCTGCATGGCTGTTACTCGGGGCTTCCAGCTGGCTTGCCCCGTGACGGCCGGTGGACGCCCACCCAGCTGTGGGCTGAGGGCTGGGCACCGCTGGAAGGGCCTGCGGGCTCTGCCTTGTGCATCTCAGAGCTGCACACCCTGGACGATGGCCAAGCGCTGGTTCCATCCTGACGGCTCCTGTGGTCATGCTTTCCTCCTCTGTGCACTTCGGTTTGGATTCAAACTTAAGTAAGAGAAGAACGACTGGAGGAGCTGCAGAGCTGGCTCAGTTTCCCCCCAGGGTTGGATTTGTATAGAGGAGGAAATCAAAGCTAAGTCCAGTGTATTTGAGAGTGAACAGAAAGGGCAGACACACAGCAGAGCTGACCGTACGGTGCCCGAGGGGCACCACGAGGGAAATTCAGCACCTACAATGATGGAATAAGAAACACAGACGACTGAGTTTGAACAGAGTACTAACCCATGAGGCTAGAAAAAGACCAGAAAGCATCGCAAAAGAAAAGGAAAGAAGAAAGAAAAACAAATACAGTCGTTCTGAAACATGAAATAAGTGAGCAACAAGCCAGGAGATAAGATCCGTGAAGTCCTGGTCTGGTTCTTGGAGAATAGCCCCTCCCTCCCTACCACTTACACAAGCATGTAAAAATGTCTGCAGATCTGATCAAGTAAGAAAGAGAGCAGCTGCAGCATTAGAGACGGACGCACAGAGGTCAGTTGTAAGAGGTTACTATATCCATTTGATATCAATACATTGGGAAATCCAGACAGAATTGATGATTTGCTCAGGAAATAAAGCCAATCAGACTGCCTCAAGAATCAGAAGAATTCTGAAGGTACCCAAACTTACAGAGACATGGAAAATGTAGTTCAAGTTCCATCTCCGAAAAGGGCATCATAGTCCCACAATCTTAAAGGCTCATGTAACCTCAAAGGGACGGTCCCTTCCCACAGTATTTAACATATTTTTCAGGGCATTAAAAAAAGAGAGAATGCTTTGTATGTAATTCTACGAAAGCAGAAACACACTGGAGAGTAAATTTGGATAGAACAAAAAAGTATATGAAATAGACATATAGTAAGTATCATATTTAATGATGACGTTTTGGGAGCATTTCTGTTATTGTCAGAAAAAATGCTTGTACGGCTGCCACAAATACAGATATTCAACATTGTTTATGAGATCCCGGCAGAAACAGGGAAACAGTAAGACACATAAATATTTAAAAGGGACAGACACAATTTTAATTATTTGCCTGCAAAAAATCCAAGGTGGTCATTGGCACTAATACAAACTAAGATAGTTTATGCTGCTGGATCCAAGATAAATTTGCAAGACACAGTTATTTTTCTAAATGCCAGCAACAGGACAACGTAATTTTTTTTAAAAAGGTCCTATTCATAAGATTATTGAAAACTGACAATATCACGTAATAAATGTAAAAAGATACGTGATACCTATTGTTCTGAATTCAACTGTGTCCAGGAATCCGGATGTTGATAGCTCAGAACATGAGCTTACTTGGGCGTATAGTTACGGCAATTGTGATTAGTTAAGGCGAGTCCTACTGCAGTCCGGTGGGCCCCTAATCCAGCATCACTGGTGTCCTTATAAAATGGTGACATTTGGGGACACAAACACACACACGGGGAGAGTCCATGTGAAGATGCAGGCAGAGATTGGGGCGATGCTTCTATAAGCCAAGCATCACCAAAGATCATCAACAGCCCCCCGAAGCCAGGGAGAGGCCTGGAACAGATTCACTCTCAGTCTCCGAAGCAACCAGCACTGCCGATGCCTTCATTTTGGACTTCGGGACTCTGGAACTTTGAGACAAAACACGTCCATTGTGTAAGCCTGTGGCGCTTTGTTACAGCAGCCCTAGAGAACGAACGCGCCTCTATATAGAACTCTAACAGAGCTTTACTGAAAGATCTAAAGGAAGATCTGAACAGAGGGAGAAATGCAGCACGCTCGTGGGTACAAGGACTTGCCCACAGCCAGATGCCTTGTAGCCGTGCAGTTCCTCTCTGAGGAGGGCTGCGGTTTCCTTCCAGAACAGCAGGAGGGTGCTGAATCGCTCCTGGAATCCTGCCCCCTGCCTGCAGCGCTCTGGGGAAACAAGACACGCTGGTCCCCAGTTCCTGGACCAAGGCAGAGCTCTCTGCTCCTTGCCTCCTTGGTCCCCACCTCGCCACTCTCCCTGAGCCTCCTTCCTGCTAGGAAGCCTGCAGAGGGGGCAGGTCTCTCCGGCGAGGCGGGAAGCTATCGGCAGTTCCCCTGGGGGAGGATCAGTCCATCCTTCGTCCTTCGGAGACACTGGTCATGAATAGACCTTTTGAGGCCCTGGCTGGAGGGAGTCTCGTCTTGGGGAGTTTTCATTACATCATCACATTATCTGTCTCTCCCTTGACTTGGGGTTTTGTCCTGTGGGAAGGGAGTACTGCACGGCCAGGTGGGGCTGCCGGAGGCTGTCCCCAGGCCCCGAGGATGCCTGCAGAGCCTCCACGGGCACTCAGCATGGGTGAGTTCACCAGAGAAGGGCCCTGACCTCGAGGCCGCTGGCATTTTCCCTGCCTCCTGAATCGCCAAGATTAGCTACGCTTCTTGTTCTCAGCAGGAACCGCAAGCATCGCCTGAGATGGGAGGACCCTGCAAATTTTCCCCCTACAGGGTTTTGGACTCAGATCCCAGGCTCGCAGGCTGTAGTGAGGATCCAGTGACCGCCAGGCCACGTGGGGAGCTGGGGAAGGCCCGTGTCTCCGTGGTCTGAAGGGCTTTGTCCCCCCAGTCGAAAGAGTCTAGAGGTGGGAGCCTGGTTTGTCTAGAAGCAGCAACTCGCATCAGGCATGGCAGTTAAAATGCACATTCCTAGGCCCCCTCCTAACAATTCTAATACAAAGAGTGTGTGTGTGAGTATATAGTGTATACGTGTATTGTATGGTGTGATGTGTGTATGTGTATGTTTATATGGTGTGTGTGTGGTGTGGTGTGTATGTATGTGGTATGTGTGTGTATATGGTGTGTATGCAGTGAGATGTATGTATGTGCAGTGTGTATGTGTGG